>NC_134097.1:73253354-73556187 GCF_000715075.1 Nicotiana tabacum
CGTGAGCAAAATCGATGGCTACTGATTCACCATATATCACCTACTTTATCTGTACAGTCCTCGACTATTCCGAAGGGGACTGATAAAGCTTGTACGTTAGGCCAGCAAGTCCCCGTTCTCTAGTATCGATGAGGGCCGAGATCGAGGCTCGCAGGGCTATTTTGTCCAAGTGAGTACTTCAGACCTAATTCCGGCGGAATGCATGCCATTTCCTGAGAAGTGGAATACAAGACGTAAGTGGAACTAATGTTGTTTTTTTATGTTTACTTCCCCTTTTCTTATTGGTGTTCGTGATGGTGCAGCCGTTGCTCGGGTTCCAAATGCAGTTCCTCGACTCAAGAAGTGGGTCGAGGGTATCGTTTATTAGATTCCCTACTTCGAGTGCTCATGGAGCAAACTCTCAAAGGGCCGTTGGGAGGCCCGTTCCCATGTTAAGATCCTCTTTCTGATCAGGTCGTGCTAAGCCTCTCCTTTTACTATCCATTCCTTATTCCCTTTACTTTCTATCTCAGGTTTGCCTAAGGATGTCGAGCTTAGATCCTGGTTGGCAATGAGGACTTTCTTGTTGAGTCTCCTTCTCCGGGGCAGGCTGGAGAAAAGAAAAGGAGGAGGGCTCCGAGCTCCCCAAGCTAGGAAAAAAAAGGAGGAGTCTGGTCCGTAAGCCAAAAGAAACCTCCAACTCTCGAGTGCTTGACTCGAGCTTACTCCACCGGCTCAAGGACGAGTCCGAGGAGGATGAAATTTTAGTAACCTAAGAGCCAGCGGCCCTCGAGGAACGGGTGTCATCCGGGGAGGGAAAAACATAGGTCAATCCCTTACAATAGGCCGATGCAATAGTAGGGGTCGAGAACCCTCAAGACGTCGTCTCTGCCCCACCCGATGTTATTGACATAATAGGGTTGCCTTCGTATACGGACTCGATGTTTGTTGAAGCTCAAACGATGAAGCATCGGTCGAACGAGGGGGGGGTCCATGGAGTGGACGATCCCCTTCAAAGTCTTTTTGATGGCGTGGACTCTACCGCCACGGAGGATGTCACCGGATTGGGTGACATAGAATTACCAAGGAAAAGTTCGTCCTCGGGGGCAGGTGGATCTAATTCGAGCCCGAGACTAGTCAACCAACTTCATGCCCCGAGTGCCAATCTCGATCGGAAATGGTAAATAAGTGGGGATTTTGATTACTTATTAGCGCCTTTTAGCTTTTGTTTTAGTTCAAAAGCATTTAATTATGTTCCCAAAAACTGATGAAATGTGCTTAATTGCAGGAATATTCGAAGATGGACTCCTGAGATGAAATCGAACTCAAAAAGAAACAATTAGAACTCAAGGCCATAAAAGGCACCGAAGCCCAAAAGTATGGACCGCAGAATATCATTTGCGGCCGCATATGATGAAAGAAAGCCAGCAGAGTTTGGTGCAAAGTGCGGTCCGCACATGAATTGTGCGGCCGCTAGGATTAAAAGTTCAGAGAATGTGCATTTGAAGTCCCCCAGAAGTGCAGAACGCACAGGAATTGTGTGGACGCAGAAGAAGAGCTACGCGACCGCAAGTGTAAAAGTGCGACAGCAGAAAGAGTGCCTTGCGGCCGCAGACCTCCAGTTCCTGACAACTTGAAGAAATCTGTGGACCGCACATGGAATTGTGTGGCTGCAGAACCTTCCGAAGGGCATTTTTGTTCGAAATTTCTAGCTATGTATAAATAGACGAGTTTCACAATTTTAGGTCAACTTTTAACATCAGCAACTACAATAGTCCTTTCTCTTTCCTTCTTTTAGTAGTTTTTCATATTTTGTGATATTTTAACATAGATTTTGTTATTCTTATTTTACAATATGAGTTTAATTAGCATTTCTTCTTCTATTTCTTCAATTTCAAGTATGAGTAGCTAGATTTTTACTAGGGTTGTCACCCAACCCTAGTGTGTAAACCTTATGGGTGTCTAATTTAATGCTTGTTTATGGTTGGGTATTTATTATTTAGCCTTGTTCATGCTTTAATTTGTGGAATTAATAGTTGTAAACATTAGTTCATGCCTATGTGACTTTGTCTTTACTTGAGAAAGAGAGGATTAGTCTAGGAAAACTTGGCTAACAAGAAATTGGGTCAATCGAGAGATTGATAATCCTAATTAAAGGGTTCAACCTTGAGATAATAATAACCCGACTTGAGATTTTATCAACCGTTTTGAGAAATACCCATTTGGACTTGAGAAAGCCAAATAAGGCAAAATCACTCTCTGATCGAGAGGTATTGAGTTGGTAATTGAGTGTTGATAGCTATAATATACCCCAATCAACAAAATAAGCATTAAGGTTTATATCCCATTAGGAAAACACCTAGGTGATGGTCATAGCCCTAGGCTTTTTACAAAACTTGAAAAAAAAACAAAAATAATTTCTTAGTTTCATTTTTTAATTTTGCAGTCTTAGTTTAAAATAGTCATAGAAACAACCCCAATTTGTGAAAGAGTAAATTGAGATAGTTCATACTCACGTACTACAATATATACTCCTAAATCCCATATATAGCTCCCTGTGGAATTCGACCCCGACTCTTATTGGGTATTATTATTGCAATCGACCGTTTGATATCCTTGATTTGAGGTGTGAATTGGACGAGATCAATTTTTGGCGCCATTGCCGGGGAGCTAAAAAACGTTTTTAGCTATGTATTTAGGTGTGTGTGTGAATTGTCTTCTTTTCCATCCGTGTTATTAATTTATGTGAATCAATTGTAGGTAAAGTTATGGTGGCCAATGAACTTGGAAACATTCATTTGGGGATGTGGACGTTGATGATGACCAAGTTGAAGAGGTTCCTCTTGAACCTCAACCAAATAGAATACGCCCGGCCTTAAGACAACATCCCAGTTCCACCCCCACCTCCACCAAGAGAGGCTCTACACCAGGTGTTGCCGAATGAAGGGTATGTAAGTGTCATAGTCCTACCCCATATTAGGGCGGGCAACTTTCAAATCACAAATGTAATGCTCACATTGCTAGAGCAATGAGGATTCTTCACCGGGGTTCCAAGTCAAAATACATACAAACACTTGAAACGGTTTGTGGGAACTTATTGGGGGAGTAAACAAACAAACGTCTCCGAGGATGCTCTAAGGTTAAGGCTATTTTCCTTCTCTCTTTGGGGAAAAGCTTTAGATTGGTTGGAAAGATTGTCAAACCATTCCATCCGTATTTGGGATGAGTTAGCGAAGAAATTTATTGCCAAGTTCTTTTCTCCCGGACATATGGCTCCTCTTAGAGACGAGATTCTAGCATTCAAACAAGATCCCCATGAGCCGTTACATGAGATATGGGAATAATATAGAACAATGGTCAAAGAGTGCCCCAATAATGACATGACAGAAGCTATGATTCAACAAACTTTCTATCGGGGGATCAATACGACCAATAGTGCATGGTAAATAACCTTGCCAATGGAAATTTCATGACAACACCGTATGTGGAAGCTTATGAGATTTTAGATGAAATGGCGGATACATCATCGGTATGACAAAGTCGGGCAAATGTTCCTCAAGGTGATCCGAATGTGATTCACCTCTATAAAGAGTTGCATGACCATGGGCAAGCCATTGCCGAATAGACCACCACAATGAATCAATTAGCAAAGGCTCAACTTCAAAAAGTGCAAAATCCTAATCAAGTCAATTCCATAGAGGGAGTAAGCATGACGGTGAACAAAAGAAGAACCAAGGGTCTATAAGTGCAAAATCGAGTGGAAATTATGTGCAAGAAGATAGTGGGTTTGACCAAGATGAATCTTACAATGAACAAGAGGAGGAGGTACAATATGTGACCAACTACCAAGGGCAAAGAAACAACTCTCAAGGCCCGAATCAACAACAATGGTGACCTCAAGGTAATCAAGGTAATTGAAATTCTAACAACCCAGGTAATTGGAGTGGTGGCAATAATCAAGGTAATTGGAATAACAACAACAATCAAGGTAATTGAAATGGTGGCAATAATCAAGGAAATTGGAATAACAACAACCAAGGAAATTGGAGTGGTAGAAATAACCAAAGTAATTGGGGTGACAACAATCAAGGATATTGGGGAGGTAACAATCAAGGGGGATGGAATAATAACCAAGGCAATCAGGGGTCAGGTTTTCAAAGACCCCCGATGTATCAATAACCGAGCAATCCACCTCTTTATCCTTCCCATGGTCAAAGTTCTTCCAACAATGAAATGGGGCATATTGAGATTATGTTCAAGCAAATAATGGAAAAGAATGTCGATTCCGATGCCCAACTTGCCTCCCACAATACATCAATCCATAACTTGGAAGTTCAAATGGGGAAAATCTCTCAAGCTCTAAATACTCGTCCTAAGGGGGCACTACCAAGTGACACGATGGTGAACCCAAAGTGTGGGAACAACAGGGGGCATGCCATGGCCGTTACTACAAGGAGTGGAAAAGGCGGGAATGCACCCACCTCAAGCAAAAGGCAACTTGTGGATGAAGATCAAGTAGTGCAAGAAGAGGAGATCCCTAACAATGTTGAGCAATCCAATTATAAGGTTTGGATTGATATTGATGATAGTGTGGAAGAGACTCAAGAAGAGATGAACCCGTCTAGGGATCACATTATTGACATGCCAGAACCAGTAGTGCAAAAGGCTAAGGCACAATTGCTTAAGCCTCCACCTCCTGCCCTCAAAGACTTTCAAAGCAAAATGGTAAAAACCAATTCAAGAAGTTTATCCAAATGTTGAAGAGTCTCTCAATGAATGTTCTACTAGTTGAAGACTTGGAGCAAATGCTCGGTTATGCAAAGTTCATAAAGGATCTTGTGACAAATAAGCAGTCGATGAATGTTGAAACTATAAAAATGACTCATCAAGTAAGTGCAATTGTGAATTCAATGGCTCCCAAGTTGGAGGATCCCGGTGCTTTCACGATTTCATGTACAATTAGAAGTGCCGAGTTTGCAAAAGCTCTTTGTGATCTTGGAGCAAGTATAAATTTGATGCCTTATTCGTTTTCGAGACATTTGGAATTGGGAAACCAAGGCCCACCTCTATGAGATTACAAATAGCTGACCGTACTATGAAGAGACCTTTGGGAGTTATTGAGGATGTTTTGGTTCATATTGATAAATTCATTCTCCCGATGGATTTTGTCATTCTTGATTGTGAGGTTGATTATACGTGTCAATTATTCTTGGTAGACCTTTCCTTGCTACGGGTAAGTCTCTTTGTGATGTTGAAACCGGAGAACATAACTTTCGGGTTGGTGATGAAAAAGTGGTTTTCCATGTGTGTAAGTCCATGAGGCAACCCAATAGCAATGAGGTGCGCTCTTTCGTGGACTTGGTGACCGATGTGATTGTGGATGAAACAAGTGCCGTGGTAAATGTTAATGATATGTTGGAGGCCATCTTGCTCAACTTTGATGATGACGATATGGATGGCTTCGTGGAATGTGTGAAATCTTTACAAGGAATGGGGCATACACTTACGAAGCCACAAATTGTCCTTGGATCTTGAAAATAAGACAACTCTTCCTACAAAGCCTTCAATTGAAGAGCCTCCTATCTTGGAGTTGAAGCCAATGCCTCCATGCCTTCGGTATGAATTCCTTGGCCCTTCTTCTACTTTACCGGTTATTATTTCCTCTTGTTTGACTAACGTGTAGGTAGACTCTACATTGGCGGTGCTACAAAAGAGGAATAAGGCTATTGGATGGACATTGACGGATATTCGGTGGATAAGCCCCACATTTTCATGAACAAGATTAACTTGGAGGAAGGTGCCAAACCATAGATTGAACATCAAAGGAGACTCAATGAAGCCATGCAAGAGGTTGTTAAAAAAGATATCATCAAGTGGTTGGATGTCGGGGTTGTCTACCCCATTTCCGATAGTAAATGGATTTCTTCGGTTCATTTTGTCCCAAATATAGGGGGCATGACAGTGGTCACCAATGACAAGAATGAGTTAATTCCTACAAGAACGGTGACCAGGTGGAGAGTGTGTATGGACTGTCGTAAGATCAACAAAGTCATAAAGAAGGAAAATTTTCCACTTCCCTTTCTAGATCAAATGCTTGATAGATTGGCCGGCCATGCTTTCTATTATTTCCTCGATGGGTATTCCGGCTACAACTAAATTCTTATTGCTCCGGAGGATCAAGAGAAAACTACCTTTACATGCCCTTATGGTACTTTCACTTTCAAGCGGATGCCATTTGGAGTTATGCAATGCACCGATGACCTTTCAAACGTGTATGATGGCTATCTTTACGGACATGGTGGAGGATTATCTTGAAGTCTTCATGGATGACTTCTCAGTTGTCGGGAATTCTTTTGGTGATTGTCTCGCAAACTTGGATAAAGTGTTGGCAAGATGTGAAGAAACAAATTGGTGCTAAATTGGGAGAAATGTCATTTCATGGCCGAGGAAGATATTGTCCTTGGCCACAAGATATCAAAGAATGGCATTGAAGTCGACAAGGCAAAGATTGGTTTGATTTCTAAACTTCAATCTCCAACTTTAATGAAGGGCGTGCAGAGTTTCTTAGGCCACGCGGGATTTTACTGGCATTTCATCAAAGATTTCTCTAAAGTGGTGAGCCCGTTGTGCAAGCTTTTGAAGAAAAATGCTAAGTTCCACTTCAATGATTATTTCATGAGAGCCTTTGAATTGTTAAATTTCAAGTTGACAACCACTCCTATTATCACCGCTCCTAATTGGAGTATCTATTTTAAGCTCAAGTGTGATGCTAGTGATGTAGCGGTTGGGGCTGTTTTAGGACAACACATCAACAAGATTTTTCATCCGGTCTACTATGCTAGTAAGACCATGAATAGTGCCCAAGTCAACTATACCGTTACGGAGAAAGAGCTCCTTGCCATTGTGTTTGCTATTGAGAAGTTCTGCCCATATTTGATGGGTGATAAAGTGATTGTCTACACGGATCATGCGGTACTTCATTATCTTATGAGCAAGAAAGATTCCAAAGCCCGATTGATGTGATGGGTGCTTTTTTACAAGAGTTTGATATTGACATCCAAGATCGAAAAGGAAGTGAAAACCAAGTGGCGAACCACTTGTCTCATTTAGAGGAGGAGGGGAGGCTGCATGCTGGCCTTGAAATCAATGACTCCTTTCCCGATGAGTAACTTTTGGCTATTTCAATGAAAGAAGTGTCATGGTTCGCGGATCTAGGAAATTTTCTTGTGAGTGGTATCATACCAGATGAGTTCTCTTCAAATCAAAGGAAGAAGCTCAAATGGGATTGTTAAGACTATTATTGGAATGAATCGTATCTCTTTCGGATTTGAACGGATGGGGTGATTAGAAGATGTGTACCCGTAGGAAGAGCAATGTGAAATTCTTGGGGCTTGTCATTGTTCGCCAGATGGTGGTCACCATGGTGGAGTAAGAATGGCGTCCAAAGTGCTAAGTTACAGTTTTTATTTGCCCACTCTTTACAAAGATGCAAGTGATCTAGTCAAGCGATGTGATGAATGTCAAAGCGCCGGTGAAATCTCAAAGAAAAACGAAATACCCCTTACCACCATTTTGGAGATTGATATTTTCGATGTGTGGGGTATTGACTTCATGGGTCCTTTTGTGAGCTCTTGTGGAAACACCTATATCTTGGTCGCGGTTGATTATGTGTCCAAATGGGTTGAGGTTGTTGCTCTACCCAACAATGAGGCGAGAAGTGTGGTGGCGCTCTTGAATAAGAATATTGTAACAAGGTTTGGTACTCCGCAGGCTATCATAAGTGAATGGGGGTCACATTTTTGCAACAAAGCCTTTGACACATTACTCACCAAGTATGGTTTCACTCATAAAGTCACGACTCCCTATCATCCACAAGCAAGCGGTCAAGTGGAAGTATCTAACCGGGAGATAAAGAGTACTTTGTCTAAAACAGTGAATGCTAACCGGACAGATTGATCCAAGAAACTTGATGATGCTTTATGGGTTTATGGGACAACTTAGAAAACACCTATTGGAATGTCTCCATATCGATTGGTGTTCAGAAAATCTTGTCATCTTCCGATGGAACCTGAGCACAAAGCCATGTGGGCTCTTAAAAAGTTGAATAAATGGGAGCTGCTATCTTGCGGGTGGTACATTTGAATGAGTTAGATGTGTTCCGGTACCATGCATACACAAGTTCGTCCTTATACAAAGAGAAGATGAAATATCTCCATGACAAGTACATTTGGAACAAAGAGTTCAAAGAGGGTGATCTTGGGTTGTTGTTCAATTCACGGTTGAGGATGTTTGCCGGGAAGTTAAAGTCTAAATGGAGTGGCTCTTTTGAAGTTGTGGGTGTGACACCCTTTGGTGCATTAGACTTGAAGAATAAAAATGATGAGCTGTTCCGAGTCGATGGTCACCGTGTGAAGCATTATTTAGGAAAAGTTGGTGATGGCCACGTTGTGGCGGTGATTCATTCCAAGTGATCGTAATCTGCGTCGTGCCGCAATGTTAAATCAGGCGCTCCTCGGGAGGCAACCCATATTTCTTTTTCTTTTCTTTTCTTATTTTATAATTAGGTGTTTGTGTTGCAGGGAAGTGTGCTTTACAGGAACTGTGCTCAGAAAATTGGCTAAGTGTGGAAAGAAGTACGGACCGCATGTATATTGTGCAGACCACACAATTGTGATTGCTACAGTAAAAGGGAATTACAGCCGCACAATTACAGTGCGGATCACACAAATTGAAAAGGGAAAATTCAAACTCTCTGAAGTTTGATTTGTCAGAGAAATGGCCAAAGTGCGGTCGCACTCCAAAATCTACGGTCCGCAATAAAAATCTGCAACTGCACCACAAATTCTGTGAACAACAGATCATCAAGGGCTTCTGAGCCCCAGGTAATATAATGCGGACTGCAGAAGGATTTTTGCGGCCGCACTCAGCCCGTTGTCCCTTAGTTAGACCGTCCAAGTACAAATAGTAGACTTAGAGCTACTATTCATTTTTTCCTCTCTAAGCACTCACATATCTAAAATATTTAAATCATATGCTAAATAATTTGCCACACACAATCAAACCCTATGATCACTGATTTGCATTACTTCATATCTGGTATGATCCAATTACTTGTAGAATTTTTCAATTTTTTAGTTTAATTTACAATTTGTTAGTTAGTTTTGGCCATTTGTCAGTAGAATTCAATTTTACAACCATGCGGGGTTTAAACTGTAATGGGTTAACTGATAATTGCTCTATGGGGAATGAGTAAATTGATTATCATGCTTAAATGTTAATACGATGAAGGATCCTAAGGAGGAGGACCGTCAGCTTGTCTACCTGCATATACGGGCATGAAACGCATGCCTTGGGAAATATGGCATCAGTACGAATAATGTACTCAGTATGTAGGGCATGAAAATCAGTACATAAAAGACATAGATGAAACATGAATAAAGAAATCCACCTGTAAGTCTGAATAACTTTGTAAATCCTGAAACATTTATAATGTCATGCACGTGCGTATAAATATCGTGTCATACATAGGTATAGGTGTACATAACATCATCAAGCCTCTGAGGACATCCCATCATATCGTCTCGGCCACTGTGGACAAAATCATCAACGTATACCAACTGATCAGTTGGTGATGTGTATGTTGATACCCAATTTTTTCATATAATATTTTCAAAACTATGCATTAGCATCAATTAGTATTTTTCATACAATTTCTGCATTTTTAAAAGATTTTAATAAATTTATCCCAGGATTTTATTGATAAAACAATCACTGATTGCATCACAAATAATTTTTTAATAATTTTGTGGCTTAATTTTATCATTTTGCATTCGTACTAAGTTTCAATTATTGCACAAATAGCCATATTTGTATTCTTTGGTTACAATTGCAATTACTTTGCAATTATAGCCCATGCATGCGTTATGACATTATTTTATTGGAAAATAGCCTTTTATATTTTTTAAATATTAAGTAATTATTTTAAAACATTTCTAGGCACGAAAATTATTTTTTATAATTTATTAACTATCTTTTAAAATTATTTTATCAATTAAATGTGTATTTAAAAAATGACCTCTTTTAAAATGGACCCCCAATTCAATTCAATTAAACCCAGTCCAATTTAAACCATACCCATGACCCAATCCTTAAACCCAACCCATCCAAAGGATCAATCCTGGCCATTGATCTCAGAAGATCAATGGTCTAGGATTGACCTTCCATTTTTAATTAAACCAACCCCTAACCCAGCCCATTTGTCACGCCCGCCTTCCTTGAATCCCTCATCTCCCTCTTATCTCAGAGACTCGCCCAAACTCTAGCGCCATTACCGGCATAAACCTTCACCTTATGACACTCCTATGGCTTCTCTGGCCAGGCTTGGCTTTCTACACGCCATGGCTCCTTGATTTCTTGGACCCTTGAGAATATCTCAAAGAACCTAGTTGGTTTTGGTTTGAAACTTTGCTTGATAGCTTGACTCAGGCCATTGTTCGACCATGAGTAAGAGATTTCTCTTTATTTTATTACGAATCTATGGTTTCTAAACCTATGCTCTCATCTCTATTATGTTTTCTAAAAACCCTAGTCTATTACCTTCGATCATTTCCAGATCTGTATAGATCTGAGATGAATCGATCACTATTACATGTTTTTCTCTGAAAATTTCTGGGTTTAATCGATTGTTCTTGCTTTTCCCTAAAACTAGGGTTCATTACGAGTTGTTTTTCAAAGGTTTTCTGACTTCTAAGTACTTAATCGACTCTCTTTTTATCTTCTTGACTAATTTTTATCAGAGTATTCAAACCTTAGTTGATTTTGTGATTTATCTAACTTTTGCTTCGATTCTGGGTACTTTCTATGTTACCAGTCATATTACTTTGCCTTATTTCTGGGTCTTAAATGTTTTCTTTCTCAAAAACATTATTCTATGATTTTTGCCCTAATTAATATCTATTAGGGCTCGCATCTATTTTCCAGCTAATTTCTGTATTTTTGTGAAGTTTACTTAGTCTATTTTCTATTTATGAAAGTTGATATTTCTTTCCATAAATCAGTATTACTTTGAAATTCTAGCTGATTGATTTACTCTGTTAAGATTTGTATGCATAGACTTAATTTATTTCCTTGTTTATAACCTTGATTGGTCTTCTCTGCCTTAATTACTTGCCCATATAACTTTGGGATTCTTACTGATTCCTTAATTGGTATAGTCTGGACTCTTTGCCTTAATTAGAACCCCTGTTGTTACCGTTTGGCTAATTGCCCCTAATTAAAGGAGTCTATTCTGAACTCCTTATGTGATTGGATTCTATGACCCCTAAATTGCTGGTTTCTGATTCTTATTGGCTCTACTCTTGAACTGCTATATAAGCACTCTCATTCTACTCTTTGAACACAAACACTATGTTCAGAATACACACACTCACACTCAAAATCTCTCTTCTTTCTCTGTTAGTTGTGATAATTATTGGTCTAGCTGGCTGAAATCCAATGCTAGTTCCAACACCCGCTTTATATTCTGCACTTTCTTCTTTAACTGGTATGTCTCTAGTTAAATTTTAAAACTCAAACTCCATGGGTTCCTTTCCTGCACTAGTTCAATTGTCTATGTTATTCAATTTGTTTCCTTGTTTGCTATTTTATTAAACATGTCTAAATTCTACCTTATATGTAGTCAACATGTCTAATTTCACTTGGTTATTTGATACTTGCCTAGCATGTTTACTTAGTCCCTGCTTACCTCCCATTTAACTGATGTGATCATGTTAGCAACTTAGCCTCCTAATGAACTTGATTAACCCTAATTGTATGACTAATTCTGTCCAATGCACCCCTGTTTTCAACATGACTTCTTTTTGCATTCCTGCTCTTGTTCTCACTGCTTATTATCATGTCCAACTTGTTAAGTCTTTGAGTCAACAGACTTCTAAGTATTCTGTGCATTTGTTGTCTATATACTTCCCCCTTCATGTACCCCTTGACATGAACTCTATATGTCCCCAACCCCTTCACCCTTGTGTGTAAACTGTCTGATAAATGGTTGTGATTCTAAGTGTTCTAAGTCTGTGTGATTGTATCCTTGCTCTTCTCAGAACTGATTTTAAAACTGTTTTCCTCTCTTAATATTTCTTAAACTTTTTCTGAAAATCTTTCCATTCCTAAAGGTTATTTCTATACTGTTTTACTAAGTGTTTCAAACTATGTCAAACACTCTCACCCCACTCTTAGACTATTAAGTTCTGCCCCTCTGGTGTGTGTACTGCTTAGGGATCCTTGAGATCCCTCTGAACTCTGGTACACCAGGGCTAGCCCTTCCACACTGCATATAACCAATCCCTATTTGAGAAAGGTTTTGGTGTGAGCACTGCCCGGGATCCTTGAGGTCCTTAGGGAACTCTAACACACCAAGACACACTATTGGTTGAGAGATCTTTGGCTTCAGAGACTGTATCGAAGGCCTGTCATCCCCAGGTTTACTTTGGGCCTGATTTAGGCTCCCTATAGTATAGTTTCATTTACTTATATACTTTTAATAATATCCTTTGTAAATAGATATTGGGGTAATTAGTAAAAAGGGAGGGTTCATATGTGATTTTTGTGGGGAAACCGTGTATAAATCATGTTTTTTAGGTTTTTATATGTTGATTCATAGTAGAAATCATGCTTTAGGTTTATACTATGTTTACATTCTGTAATAGATGTCATGCCTAGAGGTTTGCTATACCTATTTGTATTAAAAACCATGCCATAAACCTGTGCATTAGATATCCTGCCTTAGGATAATCATGTTTACTGCTTTGCATATTAGGAAACATGTTGTAGTTATCAATTTATTTCTGATTCTGGTTAAAGTCATAATCACCTAGAAACTCTATCATTAAACTACTGTTGTAATCATGCTTAATAAATGACCATCTCTCTCTGTGCATTAGATATCCTTCTTTAGGACTCTGTTTGCATTGGCTCTAAATCATGTCTACGCCGCTTAAATGAATAATTGTCTATAAAAAGGTTTAAAAACAGTCCAACACATAGATATCATGTTCTAGTGTAAACATGCATGAAATCAGTTTTGTAACATTAGTCTCCTAGATTAGCATGCCTATAGGATGGAATAACCTCAAGTCGTTTTAATTAGACTATGATTGCATAACAGACCAGCACCTAGGCAAACCTTAGGTAATTAATGGTCTAAAACTATGAAATTATGTTTTATTATGTGTGAAACTACCCAGGTCTAACAGGTTTCTAAATCAGTAGGCAATTGATCAGGTTATATCACTTCGTTTTTAAAATAATGTTGCATATTCTGTGATGATCATCTAGATATCATGTTCTAGGGCCTTCTAAAATTCTGTAAAATCAGTTGTTTGAGACGTGCTAATTATTTGTTTACATGTGGAGGTAAACATGAGCCCCCTAATTGCTTCCCTATTTGACAGTCCTACGTGTTCTTTGTTGTCGCTTAAATTTTACCTTTTTAAATACCCAGGTGTCTAGAACTGCCTAAGTGTAGAGGTCCTAAAATACCTCCGGGACCACAAGGAATGGACGAGTAAAGCACGCTTAGAGTTCGTTAATTAAACGCGCTTATATAACCATTAAGGGGAGGGTAATGGGTAGTAAAAAGATATGATGACCCGTGTGGTAATGCCACGTGTAACCCCTCTATTTGAGGAAGGCTTACCGGGTATTGTACAAATGTGATCCTATTGGATAACCAACTTAGGACTTCCCTTCCTTAATTTACGTATGTATGCTTAGACTATCCAAACTTCCTTGATTATATATGTGTTCTTAGACTGTATAAACTTCCCTTATTTGCAAATGTGTGCTTAGACTGCTTACCTGTTAAATGACTAATTTACATAACTAAGTTCAGCCGGGACCCATCGTTGTGGACCGCAAGGGGTGCCTAACACATTCCCCTCAAGGTTATTTCGAGCCCTTACCCTAATCTCTGTTAATGCAAACTGGTTACATGAGTTAATTGCTCTAGGTACCCTAACGCACCTTAATCCTTTATGTTGCGACTCTTCAAATACCCAATTCCCATAAAGGAAATGAGTTGTTCCCAATGAATGTCGAAACCTGGACTCCGCGAAGGAAAAAAGGGGCGCGACAGCATGGCGACTCTGCTGGGGATATTTTAGGATCTTACCATAATGAACTTATTTTTTCGAATTAGTCTTAAGCATGCATTATCCCGTGCACCCTACCCCTTATTTGGATTTAATTGCTTATTTATGATTTCCTTTATTTCCTGAAACTCACTTGTCTCTTTGTTTTCTTTTTGTAACTATCTTTCAATTATTTAAATACCTCATTTATCGTTTTTTTACGTGCAAATACTTGACAACATGTTATTTATTGTTGCATAAATCATGCTCAATATCATACTCCACTCGTGCATAATCAATCCTATAGCAACGCTTGATGAGTGTTTGCGCTCTTCCTATATATCACCCTTTAAATTAGGAAAAACGTATTTGCGGTAAAACTAGTCGATCAGTGGTGCATTCAACGGTTCCTTGCCTTTTCCCTTCAAGTTTTCCGCTTGAGGGTCCCAGTCTAGACCTCTATAACAACTCTACTTTGATTAATTGTGCATGCATCATGGTCAAACCTAGCCGGGTTAATATGTTATCCGCATAATAACCCTTTAAGACAAGCCTCGTCCAAAAGTCCATCGGGTTTTCCATAATCCCAACGGATGCAACCACGATTGTGTGCATTAATTTTGGAGAAATAAGTGTCAATATGCTAATCATTGTTGTATAAATAGACAAACTTAGAGTATATTTTGTTTTGCAGAAAATGAAGCACAAAGTCCCCAAGTTCGGCATGGTCGGTGGCAGACCCTCACTTCTACTAAATTGGCTAGATTGGTGGAGGGATCTTCCCTCAAGTGACCAAAATCACGTGAAATGAGTCTTAGGGAATTTACCTTCTCTGTTGGATCTTCAGCCAAACAAAATGTTGATCGAGGTGCCACTAGATTTTGGGACAAAGAGAGGGTCGCATTCCACTTTGGGGACATAGAAATGACTCATCTTCTAGAAGAAATATGAGGATTTGCTGGGTTGCCTTGGAATAACCCTGGTTTATTAGCACTTGAAAATCACACCGCTAGAGGATTTCTTAAGATGATGGGGTTGAAGAAAAATGATGATTTGGAGTCCCTGAAAAACTCCTACATACCCTTTGACTTTCTCTATGAAAGATACAGTTATAGTAGCTCTTACCGTATTTTTGATGAAGAGTTCTCAATCATCTCCTTGGGCTCGGTTCATCGTAGGGTCTTCGTGTTCATTGTGTGTTTCTTGGGCATGTTGGTATTCCCGATCCAAGGGGATAGAATCCATACCAGGCTGGCCATAGTGGCCAAAACTTTGATGGATGGGATTGAGGGGCAGACATATACCTGTCGACGCCCCCTTTTTCTACGCGTGGGTCGAAATTGAGTATATGACATTGGGAGGACAACTCTATTCCCTTTCGAGAATTGGGTCTTAGAAGTTGAAGAGTCGCCACCTAATAATTATAGTGCATTAGGACACTTTTAAGAAAGGTTTGAGTTGGAAAACCAGAGTTCGGGTAAGGGCTAGAAATTATCTCGAGGGGAAGGTGTTAGGCATCCCTCAAGATCCACTAGTGTGGTCCCGGCCATGTTACAATTGTGACTTTACAAGTAAACAATCAAGGCTCAAATAAGGACTCGCATATAACATTGCAATTAGGTTGAAAACTTTTGAAGGCAAGTAGAGAGGGCAGAGATTTATGAAAAAGTATTTGAATAGTTTTACAAGAAGAGATGAAAGAAAATAAAGGGAAGGGGGTCCTAGGTTTATGATTAATATGGATCACTTCAATGCAATATCCAGCAATCACTCCTCAGAAGAGGGGTCGCACGTGATATTAGCGCACCGGTCATCTTATCCATATTCTACCCTTCCCACCCCGTTAAGGTATTAAAGCGCGGAATGGTATCTTTACTTATTGCATGCTATTACCCGCCCCAATCCTATCAGTCTCGGAGGCATTGAGACTACTAATCCTAAAGGGGAGGGATTTTGGGCTTTTCAGAGTTAAAAAGGGTAAAAGTCTAAGGCGACAAACAAAAAAACACATAAGCAGTTAGGGGAAAACAAATAGCAGTTAAAGGCTCAAACAAACCTCCTCACTTAAAGACAGATTGTTTAGCATGTCTTGTATGTACTGATTAGGTCTGAATTAAACTTAGAAAAAAATGCATGAGGCAGACTGATTTATTACATATTTCAGATAAGAAATCCGAATCAGACCTGCCTGCTGGTTGGAATTATCAAAGACTGATGCAATTATGGTTTTACCCTAAAGCTTGCCTAGGTGAAACCTATAGGCATGATAACTAAGAATGCAGGAGAGAAATATACTAACTTTACAGAGAGAGACTTGTTAATTGCAGAAACATGAGTTCTGCAGATGTTCAAGCATTTCTATTTACCGATTTTAGACTTATAAGTGAGTTGAACGATTCTGATTTAGTTGATAGCTCCTATAGGCATGCTTTCTAGGCGTTATTGATTTTAAACGTTTATAGAAGTGCAAAAGTCCTATAGACATGGTATCTAAAATACTGATTGTTATTTAAACCTATATGCACGTTTGCCTAATGATAGATGCATATGCAGAATTCAGGAAGCTCTATAGATATGTCCTCTATATGATAGGCAGAAATGTAGAAAACCTATAAGCATGGTCTCTATATGAGATGCAGAAGATATAGACATGATATCTATGTATGAAATGCAGAGACCTATAGACAAGATTTCTAGAATGCAAAGTGCAGAAGTTTATATATAGGATTTCTACATGAAAATGTAGAAGTGCAGAACCTAAAACAGGATTTCCCGAAATGCAGAACTTGCCTTGATTTGCAGAAATAAGGACCTAATGAGCATGATATCTACCCTTATGCATACATGAGTGACCCTCCCCTTTTTCACTAAAACCTCATAAGTTATTACAAATTATTACAGCCCAAAATGAATAAAGAAAAGTAAAATAAAGTTACATCTGAAAGCTAAAAATCCCAACCACGAAGATCCTGATTCAGACTTCTGTCTGAAGCATGAAGTAAACTAACTCCAAAGATAAAATTCCAAAGCCTTTCTCTGATTTGGGATGTGTCAACGTTCCCCAAGAGCCTCAAAGGGACTCAGGGCAGTGCTTACACCCCAAATATATTACGGAATTAGATTATAGTGCAGTGTGGAAATGCCAGCTCTCAGATGTCCAAGTTCAGAGGGAACTCAAGGTCCCAAAGCAAGGCTCAAAAGAGAGGGGAAGAACTTAAAATCTAAGAGTAGGTGCAGGTGCAGGGGGGGGAGTGATAAGCTGGTGGTCATGCCAAGCAACTTGAAGTACTGGCACACCCCTGACCAACCTGTCATTTCAAGTTGAGGAGTTAGGGCTTATTGAAAGCCAGGCTCAGGCCTGGGCGGCCATTTAAGAGGCTACCAGACCATGAGCCTTAACTCAGCATACATAGGGAGTAAGGGTAGGGGATTCATAACAGAAACAGTAGACAAAGGAAAAGTGGGCAAAGGACATGATCAACAATAAAACATACTGACACCCTTTACTTGGGGTTAAAATTCAGTTCATGGACAACAACTCATGTTGCCATACCCTGAATCCCCATTTACAAACACATAGAAGGTAAAGGTATAGGGATCAAGCTTCGCAAGAAAGTAAAGCAAATAGCAGCATATGAACATGTCAAACTTTGCAGGTAATAGGCATAGATGTAAAGGTTCTAAGTAAACACATTAGGATGATTGCTAGGAACTAAATCAAGACATACCAATAAAAAAGCAAGAACAGAGCAAAGACAAAGTAGTAGCAGTATATTAGCCTTGACTTTCAGCCGGCTAATAATAAGCTGGAGCAGAGAACAGCAGTAGAGAAAAGAGCAAGAGGGAATGCAGGTTTTGAGAGTAGTAGTGTGTGTAAGAATATGCAATTTGAAGTATTGAAAAAGTATTGAATTGTCAGTGTCTTAAAAATGCGGAAGGGTAGTCCCTTTTATAGTGTAGAGAAACAAGTAAGAAAGGTAAGAAAATAACATGCAATCAATCACATAGAATTTCCCTTCAGTTAAGGGATTTGATTTCAAACGGGTAGAAGGTAATTAAGGAAAGAATTTTGGTTAAAAACTTTTCAAAGTAGCACAAAAGGGGTAAACACATAAAGGCTATTTAAGGACAGGGTTTTGACAGTACATGGTTGTAACATTTAAGGAAAGAAAATCAATTAATAGCTAAGAAATCAGAAGTCGAAGATTTTGTATGAATGAACCAAGTCAGAAAGAGGGGAAAGATTTCAACTTAAGGAAAATTAGCAAACAATCAATTAAACTTTTTTAACAGGAATTCTGAATCAATCACTAACTTGAAAACCCTTTTGAAGAAAGATTCGTCACATATAAAAGCATACATGCATGGGAAAGAAAGATTGCCATGCTCTTGTGAAATCAGTAGAAAGAATCTAGTGTAGGAGAATTTAAAAGTCCAGAATTGTATGAAAACAATGGGGTCCTAACTCAGTTCAAAGACTCCAAAATTAGTCTAAAAGAGTCAAAAGTTCTCAAATAGAACCCTAGTTCAATCGCACGATCAAACCTCGACAGAACCCCCAAATTCTAGGGTTTCCACCTCGAATCAAATACATAGATGAGGAGGCAAGTAGTCGAAGCAGGCTCAGAGATTTCTTTCAGAAACTCATGAGAAAACAAGCAAAAATAGTAGAAAGTTCAAAGCAAAAAGAGTGGAGAAACTAATTCGAAGTATAATGAGAGTAGAAGAAACAGTGGAGGAAAACATGCTTAAGCAGGTCTTTTTAGAAGAAATTTAAAACAAGGTAAAGTAGAAGAGAAAACAGTAAGCACTTAAGAACAAGGTAGAAGGGTACAGTAGGCGAAGCATATCAGAATATAGCAGAACATATTGAAAAAGCATATGAGACCATAGTATAGAAAACACAGTAGAAGAAAGGACGGAAACATAAGAACACAGAAGGAAAACATGCGCGATAAAAGGGAAACATAAGAAAACAGTAAAAGAACATGCGTGTTAAAAAGAAAACCTAAGAACATAGTAGAGACAACTACACACAAAGAAAAGGAAAAGAAAAGTTAGAGAAATATTTTAAGCATTTTCAGAAAACCCTAAATCGAAAAGAAGTGATTTTGAAAGTAATTTTTGAAAGAAAAGTTGGGGAAATCGTTTGAAAACTCAAGTAGAGCATAGATACACAACAGATTTAAAAGAAAATCCGAGAAAACCTCGGAGGGTTAGGGTTTCAGAAGAACCCTAGAAAAAGCTTTAAAAAGGTCACCAATCTGAGTCGGAGAGGTCAGAACTAGGCTCAAAACACCATGATATGCCAGAGCAAGGCCGACGATGACTCTAGAACCTTGAATCGGCAGAGATCTGGGTGAAAACCTTCGAAGTCTGGCCTCGATTCCTCAGGTATCAGGCGTGTAAGAGCAAAGGGAGGTGAGTATAAGGTTTCCATGGCCTGAGAAGCCATGGATTCCGATGGGTTTTGAGGTGAGGATGATGGGAGACTGCTAGGGTTAGAGGAAGGTTCGAGAGAGTTTGAGAGATGAGAGTATCCAAAGGCGGATATCAAAATGAAAATGGGGGGATTAGGGTAGGGTTAGGTGAATTAAAATGGTAAGGGAGGATCATGGCAGTTGATCAAAACGATCAACGGCCTGGATTAAAAGAAAGGTCGGGCGGGTTAGTGAATGGGTTAAGGGGGTTGGGTTAAAATGAAATTGGGTCGGTCCAATTGGGTGTTAAGATTGGGTTAATTTGAGGGCTAAAATTGAAATGTAAATAGGTTGTAATTGAAATGAAATGAGGCTAAATGTTAAATAGCCAGTTTTTCCTTTTTATTTTATAAAAATAATAAAAATGATTTTAAAAGCAAATTAAAAGTACTGACCCAATTAATAATATATAAATATTAATTTAAAATATTGGGACCAATTTTACAATTATAAAATGCTATTAAATCTTAAAGTAGGCTAAAATTGCAATTATATGCAATTTAACTTAAAAAATACCAAATAAATTTGTAAAAATATGCAAAAATCACCTTAATTATATTTTGGTATAAATATGGGAATAAAATAAATTATTCACGAAAATTGATGATTTTGGGAATAATTATGGATTTTGTACTGCTAAAATAGACAATAAATTGATTTTAAAAATCTTTAAGAATTAGGAAAAATACCAAAACTCTTGGGGCATGCTTATATATGCATGTACATGCTATTTTGAAAGTATTTTGTATAGAAATACATAAGGAAAAATTGGGTATCAACAATACCATTGTCCCTATGATCATTGCAGATATGTACCGGGCCTTGGAACACTGTCAGAAGGGGTTCAGATTCTTTGAGGGTTGCGATTTCCTGTTACAGGTTTGGTTGTTGGAGCATCTCCAAAGGGGTCAATACCGCCAAGAGTTTCCACGAATGCCGTTGAATGACCACATAGCTTTCCATCACCCTAAGAGAATAACTTACATTTCGGACATGTTTGCTCGACCTAAGGATGTTGTAGGATGGGTGCAGTTCTTCAACAAGTTAACTGAGGACCAGGTTCAATGGATGTTCGAGTGGTTCCCCACCGACGAGTTCATCATCAGATCCAGAGATGTTCCAAACTTGGTGTTGATTGGGTTAAGGGGGATATACCCTTATGCTCCCTCAGTGTTATGAGACAGGTAGGCAGGAGACAGGTCATACCATGGGTTACTAAAATGAGTCACTTCAAAGCTGATTTCCAGGGTGACGCCATCCCATATAAGAATGCAGCACAACACATGTGGATTCTAAAGATTATCGTGGAAAAGGATAACATCGAGCCAAACCGATATCATGCGGGTCACTCATACTTTTACCCCTTATGGTTGGATGATAATCTATCATGAATCTTCGAGCCAATGGTTGGTCCAGGAAACAGGGTCATAGACAAATTTGCTGAAGCAGAGGTAAAGTATAACTAGCTGCGCAAAAAAAGTTCGAGAGTACGACGCTGAGCATATAGAGTAGCATAAGGCCGATATGGAAATGATTAATGAGTGGAAAGAGAGGGATGTTAAATCCAATGAAAGGCTGGAATATATGGAGTACCGTTTGATGGAATTGGAGGGGAAGATAAGAAAGAGAGTCACGGACTGCCAGAATGCTGCGGGAAACGAAGGAGGGCATTTGGCAAGGGCTTGCTTACTGTTGAACCTGCGCGAGCTGGGAGAACTGATCGACAATAGCATCCAGTCTGGAGAGGGTCTTTCTGGGACCAAAAATATGGTTTACCTACTTTTCTTTTCAATGTAATAAGGCCAAGTGCCATTAGTAACATTATTTAGGGTCGTTTGGGTCATTTATTTTTTATATTAATGAAATGAAGCAATTATTGGCACTGAAATTCTCCAAATCTATTTGTCGCTGGCCTACCTCAGGCACAATGAGGCTCCCAAATTAGGAAACGAATTTACATTCCCGCAATATGTGTTTAAATACTCCAAATATTTCAGAACCCTTACTGACTTGTTTGCCTTTTGTTTTTCTTTATTCTTTATTCCCATCCCCTAAGGTTGGTTCGTACATACTGGCATCATCAGCATATCACACTATATCTAAAGACCCTCCACCTCCTCCTCCTCCAAGTAATACAAAGAGCAGAGGGAAAGCTAAAATGGACGACTTAAGTGGTATTCGAAAGGAAAATGCGGAGAATGCGGAAACTTCAGACGGTCGGAGCACTCCAGCACCAAATGACTTGGTTTTATAGTTGAAACAAAAGATACTGGAGATACAGGGAGAACTTGAGCAGGTCCGAAACTTAGCAAACCTATCCCTTAACCTGAACGTCCCCGATATCAACCAATAAAACACCAAAAACCCAGCACCTCCCCAAAATGCACCAAACTAGCATCCACAAAACCCTCTTGCACCGCATCAATATGCAACTCCACCTCAAAATCTCAATCCTTTATCGATACCAACTCCACCGCAGCACCATAATACCAATCCAGTACCGACCAACCGCTACCTATCATACTCCTCAAAATACACCCCAACCTATTTCTGATCCTCAAAACTCAACCAACGACCACCACTACACCCAAGTCCCTGGAACTCACCAAAACAACCCTATATATGTGGAAACTGTACCTAACATTACCCAACTAATCTCCTATTCACCAGAATTCGATGAGAAGGACCTGCTCATAAAGATCATAGCTGAGGAACTCAAGAAATTGACAAGTCAGGTTCAGAGTGTCGAAGGAGGCAAATGGATAGAAGGTTTGAATTATGAAGACCTATGCATACAGCCGAATGTAGAACTGCCAGAGGGTTACAAACCTCCCAAGTTTGAGATGTTTGATGGTACAGGTGATCCCAGGGTTCATCTAAGGACCTATTGTGACAAACTTGTCGGTCTCGAAAAGGATGAAAAGATCCGGATGAAGCTTTTTATGAGGAGTCTTACGGGAGATGCTTTATCCTGATACATCAACCAGGATCCTAAGAAATGGCCCAACTGGGTGAGTATGGTATTTGATTTGATGGACCAATTCATGTTCAACACAAAAAATGCACCGAATGTTTTCTACATTCAGAACCTCAAGAAGAAGCCCACTGAGACTTTTCACGAGTATGCTACTCATTGGAGGTCAGAAGCAGCCAAAGTCAGGTCAGCTTTGGAAGAGGAACAAATGAACAAATTCTTCGTCAGAGCATAGGATCCACAATACTATGAAAGGTTGATGGTTATTGAAAACCATAAGTTCTCCGATATCATCAAACTTGGTAAAAGAATTGAAGAAGGCATAAAAAACGGGATGGTAACAAACTTTGAGGCACTACAGGCCACGAACAAAGCTTTACAATTAGGCGGCATATCAAAGAAGAAAGATGTGGGGGCAGTAATGGTGGCCCAAGGCCCAAAATATCCACTCATATACCAAACATATCCACGCACATACCAAACACCTCTGCCCACATACCAAGCACCTCCGCCCACATACCAAGCACCTTCACCCACATACCAACCCTCATCTCCCAGATATTCCCAACCGACCACTGTCTATCACACATATAATTCCCAACCATCTCATTTCCAGTCACCTCCAACTCGTCAAAACTACCCAAGACCCCGACCTAACTTTTATCGCAAACCATCCAGACAATACATCGCTATTGCTGAACCCATCGACCAGCTATATTAAAGGTTGAAGGCTGCTGGTTACGTGACTCAATTTCCTACTATGGCAGTGAAGAACCCATCTCAATGGGTCAACCCAAACAAAACTTGTGAATATTACTCCGGTATGAAGGGGTATACCATCGACGAGTGCCGAACATTAAAAGATAAAAGCCAGACATTGATTGATAACAAGTTCAGCGACGTGACAGGGGAAGCGGATGTGAAAGTCAGGCTTGACTCACAGGTCATCCTCAAGAGAGAAAGTTTTAAGTACTTAGGGTCAATTATCCCGGGAGATGAGGAGATCGACGGGGATGTTACGCACCATATTTGGGTGGGGTGGATGGAATGGAGGTTAGCGTCTGGAGTCCTATATAACAAGTATGTGCCACCGAAACTCAAAGGTAAGTTCTATAGAGCAGTGGTTAGAATGACCAGTTGTCTGGAGCTGAGTGTTGGCCAATAAAAAATTCACATATCCAGAAGATGAAAGTAGTAAAAATGAGGATGTTGAGATGGATGCGTGGGCACAACAGGTTGGATAAGATTAGGAATGAAGATATTCGGGAGAGGATGGGCGTGGCTCCCGTGGACGACAAGATGCGGGAAGCACGACTTAGATGGTTCGGACATGTGCAGAGGAGAAGCCTAGATGCACCGGTTATGAGGTGTGAGCGGTTGACTTTGGCAGGTACGAGGAGAGGCAGAGGGTAGCCTAAGAAGTATTGGGGCGAGGTGATTAGGTAGGACATGGCGCGACTTCAGATTTTAGAGGACATGGCTCTTGATAGGAACATGCGGAGGTCGGGCATTACTATGGTAGGCTAGGGAGTAGTCGTGAGTTCTTCCATCTTTATACCAGATAGTCTGATAAAGTTTTGTTTAGGATTGTTGGCGGTCTATATTATGTTCACATTGTTGTTATGCATAGTTTTGTGTTATTGTCCTTTCACTTATTCGTTGTTGATATTTTCTTTCTGGGATATTTTTTTGTTACATGCCATTTTTTTTTATTTTCTAATATTATTGTCTCTCTTGTTGAGCCAAGAGTCTCCGAGAAACAACCTCTCTACCCTTTTTGGGGTAGGGGTAAGGTCTCTGTATACTCTACTCTCCCCAGACCCTACTAATGGGATTTTTACTGGGTTTGTTGTTGTTGATTGACACCAAGGTCATACATGCAAAAGAAGTTGCACCTAACGTCCCCAATAATCCTCTCCCAGATCATAGGGGTGGTGGAATACATGTGATAGAGATAGATGAAGAATGGGATCTTGAGGGGTCAATCGGGCTTATTCAAGAAGGCGATGACTTTAAACCTACAGTCACACTTACTCCTACTGTAGTACAGACGCAGTTGCTAGTCGAGGTTGAGGTAGCCGCATCGGTTCTGTTTGAGGTAGAGGTAGCTCCACCTGCAGCCACACCTGTTCCATTTGAAGTAGAAGTGGCCACACCCTTCACAGTGACAATATTAACCACACCTCCTTTCGATTCAAAAGCAATACCCTAGGATTATGTTGCCTAAGCTACGCGAAAGGGAAGGGCAAAGATGGAAGAATCTGATGCTGCACAAGGAATAACCAGGACCAGAAGGGTCTATACACCTGAACACTTGGGAGGATCAAGTAAGAAGGCAACTACCAAGCAGCCTGTCATTGAAATAGGGTCGGATGATCTTTGGAGGAAGGTACAAGCGAGGGAATACTCCACCATTGATCATTTGAACAAAACCCTCGCTCAGATATCCATCCTATCACTATTACAAAATTCAGAGGTGCACAATAATGCTTTGATTAAGGTGTTAAACGAAGCTTACGAACCCAACAATATCACCCGTGGAGAGATAGCCAATATGGTAGGGCAGGTGCTGGAAAGTCATAAGTTAACCTTCCACGAGGATGAATTACCACCTGAAGGGTTGAATCACAATCGAGCATTGCATATCACGGTACAATTCGAAGATAAATTCATTGCCAGAGTCCTGATCGATGGAGGTTCAAGCCTGAACATTTGTCCGCTGGATACTCTGAAAAGATTGGGCAAAGGTTTCTATGAAATATGGGCAGGAAGCATGAACGTGAAAGCCTTTGATGGGTCTCAAAGGGCCACGATTAGGGAGATTAATCTTTATCTGCAGATGGGGACAACTTGGTTCGATGTTGAATTCCAAATGCTTGACATATCAGCTTCATACAATCTTCTGTTGGGCCGACCTTGGATACATGCCGTTAGGGTTGTGGCTTCCACACTACACCATGCCGTGAAGTTCAAATGGAACCATCAGGAGATGATCATTCACGGAGATGGGAGTAACCCCATTTGCACCAGTCAAACCATCCCGGTTATCGGAAATAGAAGAAGACTAGGAGGAGAAACTTATCATCGCATCTAATAAGTCAATGATGTTGAGAAAGACAAATGGCGGAGTAACAAAATAGAAGGCATAATAGCATGGTTTGGGTAAGAACCCAGCAAAGGGCTTAGAAATAATCTCCAGGGCATTACCAAACATATACAGCTAAAACGTCATGGTACTACCTTCGGGTTCGGATACCAGTATACATGGAAGGAATATGACGACTAGTCGCCTCCATGGCATGGACCTTATTACCCTCTCAAGCAACCAGTGCCATATTTGGGACACACTTTTCACTAGGCTGATACAATATGGGGAACTGCAGAGAAAGAAGCATTAGTCGGGCTGAGAAATCTGTTCCTAGAAGACGAGGATATGAATTTCAATGCAATAATTGAGGAGGAGGAGGAAGAAGGCCTCACCATTCAGAATGTGGAGAAAGGACCTATTCTCAAGAACTGGACTGCCACAACATTCCGGGCCCGCCGAATCCCTGGGTAGCTTGGTAATCAGCTTAATTTTATTTCTATAGCCATGCTAGGCATCTAAGATATTTTCAGTAATTTTGTTTTAAAGACTTACTTGTTTAAAATAAACGCTCGATTCATCGAGCCGTACTTGTTTTGGATGTTTTCAGTTCTAATCAATGCATTGCTATTTATTATTCATTATTATCTTCCACACTTTTCTTTCTACAGCATTATTATTACTTTTCCTGATGAACCGATGACTGTGACGTGTAATGAGACAACACAATATAAGATAGTGACTCGGAGGAAGAAGATAAAATACTTGAGGAGGTTTTCAGAGAAGTTGAGAACTTTGAGAATAATCCTACATCCAAACTGGACGAAACCAAAGCAGTAAATTTTGGAGATGCCGAAACCGTCAAGGAGACTCGCATAAGCATTCACTTATCACCGCCAAAGAAAGGGGAGTACGTCCGCTTCTTGAAAGAATATGTGGATATATTTGCATGGTCATATAATGACATGACCAGTCTGAGCACATCCGTAGAGGCTCAAAAGTTGCCCACCAATCTAATGTGTCCGCCAGTGAAGTAGAAACTTAGAAAATTCAAACCACATATGAGCCTAAAAATCAAGGAGGAAGTTATTAGTAGATCAAAGCCAAAGTTCTCAAGGTGGTTGAGTATCCAACCTGGTTAGCCAACATCATACTAGTTCCAAAGAAAGATGGGAAGTCAGAGTATGTGTTGACTATCGAGACTTAAACAGAGCAAGTCCCAAGGATGACTTTCCACGGCCAAATATACACATCCCAATCGACAATTGCGCCAAGCATGAGCTCAAATCCTATGTAGATTGCTTCGCGGGTTATCACCAGATCTAGATGGATGAAGAAAATACAGAGAAAATAGCTTTTATTACACCATGAGGGGTGTACTATTCCAAGATGATGTCATTTGATCTAAAGAACGCTGGGGCCATTTACATGAGAGCCATGACAACCATCTTCAATGATATGATACACAAAGAAATAGAGGTGTATGTTGACAACGTCATTATCAAATTCAATAGGGATGCATATCACATAGCAGACTTAAGAAAGTTCTTTGACAGGTTAAGGAGGTACAACTTAAAATTGAACCCCGCAAAATGTGTATTCGGGGTTCCCACAGGAAAGTTATTGGGATTCATTGTGAGTCGTCGGGGAATCGAGTTGGACCCGTCCAAAGTTAAGGCTATTCGAGAGTTACCGTCACCTAGGAGCAAAAAGGATGTGATGAGCTTCCTAGGACATCTCAACTATATCAGTCGCTTCATAGCACAATCTACAGTTATATGTGAACCCATCTTCAAGATGTTAAGGAAAGATGCCAAAACAAGTTGGACCGAAGATTGTTAGAAAGCTTTCGATAAAATCAAGGAGTACCTGTCCACACCACCAGTCTTGGTCCCGCCGGAACTGGAGCGGCCTTTGCTACTCTATATTTTTGTATTAGATGGAGCCTTCGGATGTGTTCTGGGACAACATGACGAGACATGAAGAAAGGAGCAAGCCATATACTACCTGAGTAAGAAATTCACACCTTATGAAGCATGATACTCTCTGCTGGAACGCACTTGCTGTGCTTTGACCTGGACAACTCAGAAATTGAGGCATTACTTCTGTGCCTACACCATATAACTTATATCCAGGATGGACCCTCTGAAGTACATATTTCAGAAGCCCATGGTGACTGGGAAGTTAGCCAAGTGGCAGATACTATTAAGTGAGTTCGATATCGTCTATGTAACTCAAAAGGCGGTCAAAGGACAAACATTGGCAGACTATCTTGCTGAAAATCCCGTGGGAGGAGAATACGAACCCTTGAAGATGTATTTTTCTGATGAAGAAGTGTCATTCATAGGAGAGGACATTACCAAAGCTTACAACGGTTGGAGGATATTCTTTGATGGAGCTGCAAATTTCAAAGGAGTGGGGCATTGGAGCCGTCTTGGTATCGGAAACTGGCCAGCATTATTCGATGTCTACTAAACTCAGATTTCTCTGTACCAACAACATGGCAGAGTATGAAACCTGCATACTAGGGCTCAACATGGCAATCGACATGAATATTCAGGAGTTACTAGTAATCGGTTATTCAGATTTGCTTGTGCACCAGGTACAAGAAGAATATGCCACAAAGAATTCCAAGATATTGCCATATCTGCACCATGTACATGAATTGAGAAAGAGGTTCACAAAGATAGAGTTTCGGCATGTTCCCAGAATTCAGAATGAGTTTGCTGATGCATTGGCCACTTTGTCATCCATGATACAACATCCAGATAAGAATTTCATTGATCCCATCCCAGTGAGAATTTATAATCGGCCGACGTATTGTGCCCATGTTGAAGAAGAAACATATGGGAAGCCTCAGTTTCACGATATCAAAGAATATTTGACAAAAAGAGAATATCCGGATCATGCGAACCATACTCAAAAATGCACACTTCGGAGGTTGTACAATCACTTCTTCCACAGTGGAGGAAACCTGTATAGAAGAACTCCTGATCTGGGATTGCTAAGGTGTGTCAACACAAAGGAAGCTTCTAAGCTACTTGAGGAGATACATGCTAGGACCTGTGGCCCGCATATGAATGGTTTTGTCTTGGCCAAGAAGATACTCAGTGTAGATTATTTTTGGATGACCATGGAGACAGATTGCGTTTAGTATGTTCGAAAATACTACCAATGTCAAGTACATGCCGATATGATAAAAGTGCCTCCAAATGAGCTCAACGCAACAAGCTCGCCTTGGACATTCGCCGCCTGGGGAATGGATGTCATCAGTCCGGTTGAGCCCATTGCTTCAAACAGGCACAAGTTTAATCTAGTGGCCATTGAATACTTCACAAAATGGATAGAGGTCGCATCCGATAAGGCAGTAACTAAGAAAGTCATGATAGATTTTGTCCGTGATCGGATTGTTTGCCGGTTTGGAGTTCCAGAATCAATCATCGCTGACAATGCCTCCAATCTCAACAGTGATCTGATGAAGACCATGTGTGAGACTTTCAAAATCAAGCACAAGAACTCCACAATATATAGACCTCAGATGAATGGAGCCGTAAAGGCCGCCAATAAGAATATCAAGAAGATACTAAGGAAGATGGTAGAAAACCACAAACAATGGCACGAGAAGTTACCCTTTGCCCTATTGGGATATCGCAATACAGTCCGCACATCAACTAGGCAACTCCTTACTTACTGGTTTATGGAACTGAAGCTGTCATCCCAGCCAAGGTAGAGATTCCTTCTTTGAGAATCATATAGGAAGTTGAACTCAACGATATAGAATGGATAAGGAGCCACTATGAGCAATTGTACCTTATAGATGAGAAAAGAATGAACGCAGTATGTCACGACCAGCTTTATCAGAGTAGAACGTCCAGAGCTTTCAACAAAAGGGTCAAACCAAGACAGTTTGCACCAGGACAGCTGGTGCTGAAGAAGATCTTCCCACATCAGGATGAAGTTAAAGGGAAATTCTCTCCCAACTGGCAAGGTCGCTACATGGTTCATAGTGTGCTAATAGGAGGAGCACTCATACTTGAAGAAATGGACGAAGAAGTTTGGCCAAAACCAATCAATTCAGATGTAGTCAAGAGATACTATGTTTAGATTGTTTACATTCCTTTATCTGATGTAATTGAACTACGCTTGACCTGATTTCCATTTTAGAGGGGATATGTAGGTAGCCCTGTGGGTTCTGTCATATCATAATAAAATTTTCATCCCCCCCCCAGAGCTAGAAACTGGGGCAAAATTTTGAGGAGGACCCTTAAAATTCCTGAGCAAGTCCAGCCGACGCTATCACATGCTAGAAAGTCAGAATTTGGTTAAGAAACTGAGGCAGAATTTTGAGAAGGATTCTCGAAATTCTAAAGAAGGTTCAACAAGTTTTGTCATTCGCAAATGACCGAAGGATCATCTACTAAACTAGGGCAGAATGTTGAGGAGGACCCTCAAAATTCTAACACAAGAAAGCTGCAATGTCTCTAAAATATGTTATAGTCACTAGTTCATCTAAAATTACTTAATATTTCACTATGTTTTCTAAAATAACTCTATTTTCATCAATAATTGCATATTTTCGAAAACTTTATAAAAGCCAGGTGTTACCCAAGGAAACTCGAACAAGGCCTCCAGAACAAAGGAGCAAAGTCAACAGACGAAAGTACGAACCAACCTCCCCTTACAAAACTTACAATTTTTCTTTGAGCGCAGGCACATCTGGCGTAACCATAGCATTCACAAATATATACACGCAGTAGAATCACTATCAATCAGGCCACCAACCACCAAATATATCTCTAGCTAAGAAATATTGTACTCTTATTTACCAACTGTTCACTGCATAAGGCTAAGCATTGCCTTCCATTTGCATGGGATTAAGCCATGTCCCGAACCTTGCATAAGGCTAAGACCTGCCTCCATATCTACATAAGGCTAAGCTCTGCCGTCCATCTGTATGGGACTAAGCCCTGTCTCGCATGAGACGAAGCTCTGTCTCCAATCTTGCATGAGGCTAAGCCCTGCCTCCATTTTGCATATGGCTAAACACTGCCTTCTCTTGCATGAGACTAAGCTCTATCTCCAATCTTGCATGTGGCTAAGCCTTGCCTCCATATATGCACAAGTCTAAGCTCTAGCTTCCATCTGCATGGGACCAAGCCCTTTCCCGCATCCTGCATGAGACTAAGCCATGTCTCCATCTACATGAGGCTAAGCCCTGCCTCCATTTGCATAAGTCTAAGCTCTGCTTTCCATCTACATGGGACTAAGACCTGTCCCACATCCTGCATGAGACTAAGCTCTGTCTCAAATCATGCATGAGGCTAAGCCTCGACTCCATTTTGCATAAGGCTAAACACTGCCTTCTCTTGCATAAGACTAAGCTCTGTCTCCAATATTGCATGAGGCTAAGCCCTGCCTCCGTATCTGCATAAGGCTAAGCTCTAACTTCCGTCTGCATATCACTAAGCCCTATCCCGCATCCTTCATCAGACTAAGCCTCATCTCCATCTGCATGAGGCTAAGCCCTGCCTCCATTTGCATAAGGCTAAGCTCTGCCTTCCATCTGCATGAGACTAAGTCCTATCCTGCATCCTGTATGAGGCTAAGCCCTGTCTCCATCTGCATAAGGCTAAGCCCTACCTCCATATTTGCATAAGGCTAAGCACTGCCTTCTCTTTGCATGAGACTAACCCCTATCTCCATCTGCGTGAGGCTAAGCCATGCCTCCATATTTGCATAAGGCTAAGCCATGCCTTCCATCTGCATGGGACTAAGCCCTATCCCACACCTTCATGAGACGAAGCTCTGTCTCCAACTTTGTATAAGGCTAAGCACTGCCTTCTCATGGGACTAAGCATTGTCCCTCCTTGCATAAACATTTCTCTATTCTGGCACTATTTATTTGCTCCTCTTTTGGGCTAAGCTCTACCCTCAACCTCACAAGACTAAGCCTCGTCTTGGTGATTTTAGCATCATATTATTACATCTCATGGGCTGAAATATCTCCAACTTGTCCAAAGGCGTCATTGTCTAAAGGCATTATCCTCATAGTTGGAAGACATTATGCCATGGCCTGAGGATCTCTCAAATTTGTGTATCATTATTCAAAGGCGTCATGGTTCGGAGGTACCATTTTCATGGCCCGAGAACATCATTTCATGGCCGGCGAATCTCCTATCTCACAATTCATGGCCCAGGACATCATAGTCTAAGGACGTCATCCTCACCGTCCAAAGGCAATATTTCATGGTCCAAAGGGAATTTGCATCACGTTTAAATCTTCGCAATAATCTACATACTTACATGCATTGTATTTTTGAGTTTGTAGGTGATCTCGGAGGTAACCGTTTTTTAAACAGGAGCAACCTTCACTCTGGTTTCCACTCATACCATTTTCACTTCACCGTTCATGACCGATTCTCATCAGTTACCCATCCTACCTCATGATATCTAGCTATCTGCCCTATAATACATCTGATACACTCCAGACCCGTAATCATAACTCCATCCAATATTTCCCTTCACAAAAGAACCTTTGTTGAAACTGGCTACCATTCCTATAATAACTTCATCGGCTCCCGTTCGTCGTTGGGTTCGGTACTACACATGCCCTGATTCCTGTAAATCCAAGGATATGTAGGCAGCTCAAAGACCAGAGTTCGGACTCTATTTTTCTAAAAACATCTCATTCGGTCAAAATTGGCCATCATTTCTTTACCCAAAAACTCTTTCATCCTTCCCAGGTAAAGATGGACAGCTGTTAATACCCAATTTTTCCTTATAATATTTTCAAAACTATGCATTGGCATCAATTAGTATATTCATACAATTTCTGCATTTTTAAAAGATTTTAATTAATTTATCTCAGCATTTTATTTATAAAACAATCACTGATTGCATCACAAATAGTTTTTTAATAATTTTGTGGCTTAATTTTATCATTTTGCATTCGTACTAAGTTTTAATTATTGCACAAATAGCCACATTTGTATTTTTTGGTTACAATTGCAATTACTTTGCAATTATAGCCTATGCATGCATTATTAAATTATTTTACCGGAAAATAGCCTTTTATGTTTTTTTAAATATTAAGTAATTATTTTAAAACATTTCTAGGCATAAAAATCATTTTTTATAACTTATTAACTATCTTTTAAAATTGTTTTTAATCAATTAAAAGAGCATTTAACAAATGACCCTTTTTAAAACGGACCCCCAATTCAATTCAATTAAACCCAGCCCAATTTAAACCATACCTATGACCCAGTCCTTAACCGGACCCATCCAAAGGATCAATTCTGGTCATTGATCTTAGAAGATCAACGGTCCAGGATTGACCTTCCATTTTTAATTCAACCAAACCCCCTAACCCGGCTCATTTGTCACGCCTGCCGCCCTTAAATCCCTCGTCTCCCTCTTGTCTCAGAGACTCTCCCAAACCCTAGCGCCATCACCGGCATAAACCTTCACCTTATGACACCCCTATGGCTTCTCCGGCCAGCCTTGGCCTTCTACACGGCATGGCTCCTTGATTTCTTGGACCCTTGAGAATATCTCAAAGAACCTAGTTGGTTCTGGTTTGAAACTTTGCTTGATAGCCAGTCTCATGCCATTGTTCGACCATGAGTAAGAGATTTCTCTTTATTTTGTTACGAATCTATGGTTTCTAAACCTATGCTCTCATCTCTGTTATGTTTTCTAAAAACCCTAGTCTATTACCTTCGATCATTTCTAGATCTATATAGTTCTGAGACAAATTGAGCACTATTACATGTTTTTCTCTGAAAATTTTTCGTTTTAATCGATTGTTCTTGCTTTTCCTTAAAAGTAGGGTTCATTACGAGTTATTTTTCAAAGGTTTTCTGACTTCTAAGTACTTAATCGACTCTCCTTTTATCTTATTGACCGATTTTTGCCAAAGTATTCAAACATTAGTTGATTTTGTGATTTTTCTAACCTTTGCTTCGATTCTGGGTACTTTCTATGTTACCAGTCATATTACTTTGCGTTATTTCTGGGACTTAAACGTTTTCTTTGTCAAAACCCTCATTCTATGATTTTTGCCCTAATTAATCTCTATTAGGGTTCGCATCTATTTTCCGGCTAATTTTTGTATTTTTGTGAAGTTTACTTAGTCTATTTTCTATTTGTGGAAGTTGATATTTCTTTCCATAAATAAGAATTACTTTGAAATTCTAGCTGATTGATTTACTCCGTTAAAGATTTGTATGCATAGACTTTATTTGTTTCCTTGTTTATAACCTTGATTGGTCATCTCTGCCTTAATTGCTTTCCCGTATAACTTTGGGATTCTTACTGATTTCTTAATTGGTATGGTCTGGGCTCATTACCTTAATTAGAACCCTTGTTGTTACCGTTTGGCTAATTGCCTCGAATTAAAGGAGTCTATTCTAAACTCCTTATGTGATTGGATTCTATAAACCCTTAATTGCTGGTTTCTAATTCTTATTGGCTCTACTCTTGAATTGCTATATAAGCACTCTCATTCTACTCCTTCAACACGAACACTAAGTCAGAATAAACACACTCACACTCAAACTCTCTCTTCTTTCTCTGTTACTTATGATAACTATTGGTCTAGCCGGCTGAAAGCCAAGGCTAGACATTGGAACTACGCCTGCTTTATATTCTGCACTTTCTTCTTTAACTGGTATGTCTCTAGTTAAATTTTAAAACTCAAACTCCACGGTTCTTTTCCTGCACTAGTTCAATTGGCTATGTTATTCAATTTGTTTCCCTGTTTGCTGTTTTATTAAGCATGTCTAAATTCTGCCTTATGTGTAATCAACATGTCTAATTTCACTTGGTTATTTGATACTTTCCTAGCATGGTTACTTAGTCCCTACTTACCCCCATTAACTGATGTGATCATGTTAGCAACTTAGCCTCCTAATGAACTTGATTAACCCTAATTGTATGACTAATGCACTGCACCCCTGTTTTCAACATGACTTCTTTTTGCATTCCTGCTCTATGTTCTCACTGCCTATTATCATGGCTAACTTGTTAAGTCTCTGAGTCAACAAACTTCTATGTATACTGTGCATTTGTTGTCTATATACATCCCCGTTCATGTACCCCCTGACATGAACTATATGTCCCCAACCCCTTCACCCTTTGTCGCACCCCCTTTTTCTCGCGAAATCAGGTTTATGACATTTGGGAGGACAACTCGTTCCCTTTTGGGAATTAGGTTTGAATAGAAGAGTCGCCACCTAATGATTTAACTGCATTAGGACACTAGAAAGGTTTGATTTGGACAACAGAAGATTGGGTGAGGGCTTGAAATTATCCCAAGGGGAAGGTGTTAGGCACCCCTCTGGATCCACTAGTGTGGTTCCCGGCCAGGCAATTATTGTGACTTTAGTGCAAATAACACATAGGCAAATAAAGGCTTCAAATAAGAGGGGATTTTCACCTAATGGGTACAAATAAACAAAAGTAAGAAAAGGAACTAAAAAGAGTTGGTTTTCTTAAAAGAGATGTTTTAAAAAGATTTAAAAGAAATAAAGAAAACAAAGGAAAGGGGGGTCCTAGGTTTATTAATAATATGGATCACCCCACACAACATCCGATAATCACTCCTCAGTGAGGGCCTACACGTGATGTTATTGCATGGTCATCATATCAATATCTACCCTTTCCTACCCCGTTAAGGTATTAAAGTGTGGAATTGTCTAATTTACTTATTGCATGCTATTACCCGCCCCAATCCTATCAGCCCCGGAGGTACTTGGGACTACTAATCCTAAATGGAGGAGGTATTGGGCTTATTTGTGGTTTAGAAAGGTAAAATACTAAGGCGACAAATGAAACACATATAGCAAGTTTAGGGAAGAATATAAACAAATAAAAAGGGCTCAAACAGACCTCCTTTAAACCAAAGAAAACACATAATGTAGCATGAATTGCATGTACTGTTTAAGGTCTGATTAAAACTTAAAGGGTCGAGGCAGACTGATTTATTACATAGGTCAGATAAGAAGCCCGAATCAGGCCTGCTTGCTGGTTGTAGCTGATAAAAAGTCTGATTCTGTTTTTAAGTTTACCCTATGGCTTGCCTAAGTGCTGGATGAAGACCTATAGGCATGATATCTACTGATTCCAGAAACAATGAAGTAAACATGAATACATACTAATTTAAGAAAAATCATCTGTTATTAAAGAAATGTGAGTTTTAGCAAAAGAGCATGTGTCACTGTTACTGGTTTTAGACTTATAAGCGAGTGAAACGATTCAAACTTGATTAATAGCTCATATAGGCATGCTTTCTACGCGTTGTTGATTTTAAACCCCTTTAACAGACATGGTAAAATGCTGAAACACTATAAACATGATATTTAGGTGCTGAATTTCATTTAAGGCCTATGAACATGATATCTAATTGTGGCTAATTGATTAAGACTTATAAACATGATTGCCTAATGAAGAATGTATATGCAAGATTCTGAAAGACCTACAGGCATATTTTCTATATGCATTTGCAGGATTCGGATTTCCAGGTAATTATAGACATGGTATCTGTATGAGAGAATGTAGAATTCCTACAGACATGGTATCTATATGAGAAATGCAGAATTCAAGAAGTAATCTATAGGCAGGATATCTATATGAGAGTGCAGAAATTCAGAAATAACCTATAGACAGGATATCTAACCTTCACATAGTTATCCCTCCCTTTTAACTAGCCATCCCCAAGAGTTTATTACAAAATTATTACAACCCTGAAAAAAGAAAAATACATCAGAAATTAAAAAGTACAACCAAGGAGAGCCTGATTCAGACTTCCTGTCTAAAATATGAAATAAACCAATTCTAAGAGATCATATTTTAAAGCCTTTCTCCCATTTGGATGTGTCAAAGTTCCCTAAGAATTTCATAAGAACTCCAGGCAGTGCTACACCCAAATGTATCACCAGATTAGGACATAGTGCAGTGTCAAAGGGCCAGCCCTCAGGTGTCCAAGTTCAGAGGGAACTCAAGGTCCCAAGGCAAGGCTTACCAGAGGGGGGACGAACTTATGAACTAAGAGAGAGTGCAAGTGCAAAAGTATAATTCTGAAAGGGGAAAGGGAAAAGGGGAATAACTTAAAATTAGTACACATAAGGGTGTAGGGGAATGAGGGAAGTTGCAAGAGCAAAAGAAAAGCAGGCTGATGGGCACACCCAGCAATGGGAGATGCTGGCACACCCTCCAGCCTGTTTACTTAGAGGTTAAGACCTATTGGTTCAAACATAATTCATGGGCAACAACTCACATTGCCATGCCTTAAGTCATAACTCTCAAACACATAGGGGTAATGGGGGTAGGGAGCAAGGATTCACAGCAGAAACAAGCAGAAAGATATGAGCATACTAACATAAATATTAAACTTTACAGAAATAGTACAGTAGACATGGATATAAAAGCTGTAAATGAACACATTGTGATGATGCTAAGAATTAAACCTAGACATACCAGTTTTCAGGGAAACAAGTAAAGAAAAGCAGTAGGTCTTGTAAAACAGGCCACAATGCAGACAAGAAGAGAATATTATTATGAGAGAGTATGAGTTCAGAAGGATTCTGAAAGTGTGTTCTGTCTGTGAAGAGGGTCGTTCCTCTTATAGTGAAAAATCAGGCAGAAATAAGGTAAGAAAATAGTTGAGGAACTGATTGTCAATTAAGAATCAATTACACAAGACTTCCCTTAATTAATGGATTCAGATTCGAACAGGTAAAAACCATTTAAGGAAAGAAATTGAGTAAGCACTTTGTGCACAGCATGCAATTAGGGGCAAATACATAAAAGGTTATTTTAAGGACAGGGTTTTGAAGTACACGGTTGTACAAATAAGGTAAGAAAATCAATTAGTAGCCAATAAATCAAATGGTCAGGGATCTTGTAATTACTGATCCATGAATGAACCCAGTAAGAAAAGATGAAGAAGTGTTTTAACTTAGGCCGAGTAACAGAGAAAATCAGCAAACAATGGAAAGAAATCAATCAAGCCCTATGCTGAAGGAGGTTTTAACTAATTGCAAATTTGAAAGTCACTTGAGAGAGAAATGCATCTTATATAAGGAGCATGTGAGCATGTTAAGCATGAAAAAAAAGAAGGGATTATCGTGTCATTGTGAAATCAGTAGGAAAATCCAGTGTAGAAGAGTTTAGTAAAAAGCCAGAATTGTGTGAAAACAAAGATGTCCAAACTCAGTTCAGAGACTCGAAGTTAGTCTGAAAGAATTAAGGGTTTTTTGAAATAAGACTCTAGTTCAAACAAACCACAAAGCAGAGATGAGAAGGCAAGAAATTGAATCGAAACATGTTTGGAGGTTTCAGAAAAGAACTGAATCTTCCAACATGCTTCTTTCAGCAACAGAACTCCTGAGTAACATGCAAACACAGTAGAAGGGTTCAAAGCAAACAGAGTGAAGAAACTAATTCGAAGTATAAAAAGACTGATAAGAACAGTAGAAGAAGCATGCTTAAGAAGATCTTTTAGAAGAAACCTAAACAGAGCTCAGTAGAAGGAAATAGTAAAAACACTTAAGAACACAGTAGAAAAAAATATAGTAGGAGAACATACCATAACATGGTAGAAGAAAATACCAGAACACAGTAGAAAAGCATATGAAAACATAGTATAGGAAAACACAGTAAGAGATGCATACAAGAACATGGTAGAAGAAAATAAAAGAACAAAGTAGAGGCAAATACGAGAACACAGTAGGAAAAGCATACAAGAACATGGTAAAAAAAAATACAAGACCACAGTAGAGGCAAATACACATGAAAGAAAGACAAAGAAAGTCAGAAAAACACTTAAACACTCTCAGAAAAACCCTAGATCGGAAAAGAAAGATTTTAAAAGTAGCTTTTTTTAAAGAAGAGTCAGGAAAATCATTTGAAAACTCAAGAAAAGCATAGATACACAACGGATCTAAAGGAATCGGAGAAACCTCTAAGGGTTAGGGTTTCAGAAGAACCCTAGAAATGAAAAAGCTTTGAAAAGTCACCGATCTGAGTCGGAGAGGTTAGAATTAGGCTCACACAACCATGGTACGTCGGAGCAAGGCCGGAGATGACCGTGGAACTCGAATCGCTAGAGGTCTGGACACAACCCTTCATGGTCGAGTCAAGGAGCTTCAGTTAACCAGGCGTAAGGAGCCATAGGTGGCTTGGTGGGTGGTGAAACCACCATAGATCTAGGTTAGAGTGTGGCCGGAGAAGGTGAAAAGGATTCATCGAAGAGGAGAGAATCAGGGAAGGTTCTAGAGAGAACCAGGGGTTAGAGAGATAGAGACGAGTGAGGGGAAATGAGGGGTATTGGGGGGGTCGTTTGTTTAAAAAAGGTAAGGGCGGATCAAGACCGTTGATCAAAATTGATCAACGGCCAAGATTTGATCCGGGTTGGGCCGGTAGTTTTAGGAATTGGGCTGGGCGATTTGTAAATTGAAATTGGGTTGGAATAGGGGTGCAAATTAGGCTGAAATTGAAAATGAAATCTGGCTAGGTTTTAAATAGCCACTTTTCCCCATTTATTTTATAAAAAATAGCAAATTAATTTCTGGAAACAAATTAAAGGTACTAATTTAGTTAATAATATATAAATATTAAATTAAAAATGCTAGAATTAATTTTGTAATTATAAACGCAATTAAATCTAAAATAGGCTAATATTGCAATTATATGCAATTTAGTTTTAAAATACTAAATAAATTTGTAAAAAATGTGCGAAAATTACCTTAACTATATTTTAGTATAAATATGAGAATTCAATAAATAAATTGAACACTTATTAGGTTTTTTTTGATAAAATAAGGCAATAAAATTGATTTTAAAAGCCTTTAAAATTAAGGAAAAATAATAAAAATATTTGTAAATACTTATATATGCATACATGTGCTATTTTGAAAGTATTTTGCATATAAAAAATATACAGGGAAAAATTGGGTATCAATAGCTGCTCCTCTTTACTCGGGAATGATGAAATAGTTGTCGGGTAAAGATATGATGGCCAATTTTGACCGAGCGAAATGGTTTGAAGAGGTTGACCGTGATCTGGTTCCTGATCTGACTACATATCCCTGGTCTTACATGAATCAGGCCATATGTAGTTCAGGATCCGTCGGTGAGGTATGTCGATGGAGGTTTTTCAAAAACGGACGCAATGGGGTGAGTGGTTAAGGTCTAATAGGGCTTCCAGGAAATGGAGCAGGACTGCTCCTGCTGAGACGGCCGTTGCTCGCCGGTTTACCTGCAAATAAGCAATACAAGTGTATATTGTGCGAAAATTTAAACGTGATACAAATTTCCGTCGGACCATGAATGTTGTCTTTGGTTAGGATGACATCCTCAGACCATGACGTCTTAGGCCATGAAGCATATGATAAGGGATTCACAAGCCATGAAATGATGCTCTCGGGCTATGAGAATGATGCCTTCGAACTATGACGCCTTTGAATAATGATATGCAAAAGATAAAAGGGGTCCTCAGGCCATGGCATGGAGTTCTCGGGCTATAAAAATGGTGCCTCCGAACAATGATACCTTTGGATAGATTGGCGATCTTTCAGCCCATAAGATGCATAGGGTGACGATCTTTTAACCGATGCAAGATGTAAATGAAGTGGCGATATTTCAGCCGATCCAAGATGTAAATGAAGTGGCGATATTTCAGCCCATGAGATGCAGAAGGCGGTGATCTTTCATCCATGCAAATGTAAATAAGGTGGCGATCTTTCAGCCAATGAGATGCAGAAGGTAGCGATCTTTCAGCCGATGCAAAATGTAAATGAAGTGGCAATCTTTTAGCTGATGCAAGATGTAAGTAATGTGGCAATATTTCAGCCCATGCGATGCAGAAGGTGGCGGTCTTTCAGCCATGCAAGATGTAAAGATGGCGATCTTTCAGCCATGCAAATGGAGGTAGAGCTTAACCTCAGAAGCAGAATGGTAGCCTTATGCAATGCAGAAAATACAGACGGAGGTAGAGCTTAGTCTCGGAAGGCAGAATGGTAGCCTTATGCAATGCAGAAATACAATTGGAGACACTGCTTAGTCTTGGAAGGCAGAATGGTAGCCTTATGCAATGCAGAGAATGCAAATGGAGACAGATCTTAGTCTCGGAAGGCAGAATGGTAGCCTTATGCAATCCAGATAATGCATATTGAGACAGAGCTTAGTCTCGGAAGGCAGAATGGTAGCCTTATGCAGGAAGTAAAAAGGGCAAACGGCAATAGAGTTTTTTTAGCTAAAAGCGGATTGCGGTATCGTGATTGCTATGGATATTATGCCTGCTGGGGACACTGTTGTGTGCGGATAATAGTCATAAGTAAGTGCAATGGTTCGGAGAGTTGTATTCCTGAACTTTGTGAGTGCGCATATGGTATACTTGATGATTTTGCAACTCAAGTGCCTGCATCCAAAGAAAATCGTGAGTTTTGTAAAGGGAGAGGTTAGTTCGTATCCCCGCTGGCTTTGCTTGACCTGCTCTATTTTGATCTGGTGATACTGCCTGTATCATTGGGGTAGCGTTGCTAAGCAGAGCGATTTTAGAAATAAACATGCATGATTTTAGTAAAGAAAAATGTAACATAAATACATAATTGAGAATAGTTTTCTTTAGATGAACCGACGATTGCGACGTGGTTCAAGACAATGCAACTTCTCTTGATCCGGAATTTTGAGGGTCCTCATCAAAATTCTACCCCAATTTACTGGGCTGCTACTTCTGACGGCTGCTTGCGGCGAATGGCTGAAATCACTTCGGAATTTTGAGGGTCTTCCTAAAAATTCTAGCTCAGTTTCCAATTGCGAGGGGAAATGAAAATTTTATTGAATTGTGACCAATCCCATAGGGCTGCCTACGTATCCCCTCTTAAACGGGAATCAGGTCAGGCGTAGTTCAAATTACATCATAAAAGAAAGCATAAAGGTTACACATAGTATCACTTGATTGCGTCTGAATTGATCGGCTTTGGCCAAACTTCCCCGTCTATTTCTGCAAGTATGAGGGCTCCTCCTGTTAGAACCCGGTGAACCATGTACGGACCCTACCAGTTGGGAGAGAATTTCCCTTTGGCTTCATATTGATGCGGGAAAATCATCTTTAATACCAGCTGCCCAAGTGTGAATTGTCTTGGCTTGACTCTTTTGTTGAAGGCTCTGGACATTCTGTTATGATAAAGCTGACCATGGAAAACTGCATTCATTCTCTTGCCATCTATAAGAGCCAGTTGCTTGTAATGACTCTTCACCCACTCTCCATCGTCGAGTTTTGCTTCCTGTATGATCCTCAAGGAAGGGATTTCTACTTCGGCGGGAATGACTGCTTTTGTACCATAAACCAACATGTAGGGAGTTTCCCCAGTTGATGTGCGGACTATGGTGTGGTACCCTAATAAAGCAAATGATAGCTTCTCGTGCCACTGCTTATGCTTCTCTATCATTTTCCTTAGTATCTTCTTGGTATTTTTGTTGGCGGCTTTTACAGCTCCATTCATTTGAGGCCTTTAGGCTGTAGAATTCTTGTGTTTGATCTTGAAGGTTTCACACATAGCTTTCATCAAGTCACTATTGAGATTGGAGCCATTATCAGTGATGATTGACTCCGGAATCCCGAATCGGTAAACAATGCGGTCGCAGACAAAGTCTACCCGACTTTCTTAGTCACTGCTTTGTAAGATGCTGCTTCAACCCATTTGGTGAAATAATCAATTGCTACTAGGATGAAACTTTGCCCGTTTAATGCGGCGGGTTTGATTGGTCCAATAACATCCACTCCCCATGCGGGGAATGACCACGGTGAGCTTGTCGCATTAAGCTCGTTGGAGGCACCTTTATCATGTCTGCGTGTATCTGGCAACGGTGACACTTTCGGACATACTGGATGCAGTCTGTTTCCATAGTCATCCAAAAGTAACCAGCTCGGAGTATTTTCTTTGCTAAGACAAAATCATTCACATGTGGACCGCATGTCCCTGCGTGGATTTCCTCTAATAGCCTGGATGCTTCCTTTGCGTTGATACACCTTAGTAATCCCAAATCAGGAGTCCTCCTGTACAGGATTTCTCTGTTGTGAAAGAAATTGTTGGATAACCTCCAAAGCATGCGCTTATGAGTAGCGTTTGCGAGTTATGGGTATTCTCCTTTTGCCAAGTATTCCTTGATATCATGAAACCAAGGTTTTCCATTTGTTTCTTCTTCGACATGAGCACAATAAGCTGGCTGATCATGGATCTTTACCGGAATGGGATCAATGAAATTCTTGTCTGGATGTTGTATCATGGATGATAGGGTAGCTAGTGCATCGGCGAATTCATTCTTGACTCTGGGAACATGCTGGAACTCTGTCTTTATAAACCTCTTTCTTAATTCATGTACGTGATGCAGATAAGGGAGTATTTTGGAGTTCTTGGTTGCCGATTCTTCTCGGACCTAATGTATAAGCAAATTTGAATCCCCAATCACTAGCAACTCTTGAATATTCATGTCAATAGCCATCTTGAGCCCTAAGATGCAGGCTTCGTATTCGGCCATGTTGTTGGTACACGGGAATCTGAGTTTGGCAGAGACCAGATAATGCTGATCGGTTTCTGATACCAGGACTGCTCCTATGTCAACTCCTTTGAATTTTGCTGCTCCATCAAAAAACATCCTCCAAGCATCATAGGATTCTATAATGTCTTCTCCTATGAATAATACCTCTTCATCGGGAAAATACGTTTTCAAGGCTTCGTATTCTCCGTCCATGGGATTTTCAGTGAGGTGATCTGCTAGTGACTGTCCCTTGATCGCCTTCTGAGTCACGTAGACAATGTCATATTCACTCAACAAGATTTTCCACTTGGCTAGCTTGCCCATGGGCATGGGCGTCTGAAAGATTTACTTCAAAGGATCCATCCTTGATATGAGATATGTAGTATAGGCACAAAAATAGTGCCTCAGCTTCTGCGCCACCCAAGTCAAAGCACAACAAGTGTGCTCTAATAGAGAATACCAAGCCTCGTACGGGGTGAACTTCTTACTGAGGTAATAGATGTCTTGCTCCTTCCTCCGCATTTCATCATGCTGACCCAGAACACAACCGAACGCTCCATCGAATACTGCAAGGTAGAGTAATAGAGGTCTACCTGGTTCGGGCGGGACCAAAACTGGTGGTGTTGATAGGTACTCCTTGATTCTGTCGGAGGCCTTTTGGCAGTCATCGGTCCATTTTGTAGCGGCATCCTTCTTCAACATCTTAAAGATGGGCTCACAGATAATTGTAGATTGTTCTATGAACCGGCTGAATAGTTGAGTCTCCCCAAGAAACGCATTACGTCCTTCTTGTTCTTTGGCGGTGGTAGTTCTTGAATAGCTTTGACCTTTGATGGATCCAGTCCTATCCCTCGGCGACTCACAATGAACCCAAGTAGTTTTCCGGTAGGAACCCCAAATACACATTTCGCGGGATTCAGTTTCAGGTTTTACCTTCTCAATCTGTTGAAGAACTTCCTCAAATCTTCCATGTGATCAGTGGCTTTCTTGGACTTTATGATGACATCATCTACATACACCTCAATCTCCTTGTGTATCATATCATGGAAAATAGTAGTCATGGCCCTCATGTAGGCGGCCCCTGCATTCTTCAACCCCAACGGCATCATTTTGCAGCAGTACATTCCCCACGGCATAATGAAAGCCATTTTCTCAGCATCTTCTTCATCCATCTAGATCTGATGATAACCAGTGAAACAATCTACAAATGATTGCAACTCGTGCTTGGCACAATTGTCAATCAGGATATGTATGTTCGACAAAGGGAAGTCGTCTTTTGGACTGGCCCGGTTGAGATCCCGGTAATCGACACAGACTCTGACCTTCCCATCCTTCTTCGGCACCGTCACAATATTGTCTAACCATGTCGGATATTCTACTACCCTGAGACCTTAGCTTTGACATGCTTAGTGACTTCTTCTTTGATCTTCACACTCATATCAGGCTTGAACTTTCTGAGCTTTTGCTTTACCGGTGGACATGTCGGATCAGTTGGCAGTTTGTGGGCCACAATAGATGTGCTCAGACCACTCATGTCATCATATGACCAGGCGAATATGTCCTCGTATTCTCTTAGAAATTTTTATGTACCCTTCTTTTTCTAACAGTGATAAGTGAACACTGATTCGTGTTTCCTTGACATTTTTTGCATCTCTCAGGTTAACAATCTTAGTCTCGTCCAAGTTGGACTTCGGCATGTTCTCAAAATTCTCAACCTCTTTAACAATTTCTTCCGGTATGTCATCTTCCTCTGAATCTATGTTCGTTTGTTGCGTTGTCTCGTTGCATGTCACAGTCATTGGTTCATCAAGATAGGTAATAGTAATGCTGTATAAATAAAGTAATGAGAGAAAGTAATAAGAGTAATATTTGTAAGGAAAATGAAATGCTTTGATAAATTTCATAACTGTTTTGAACATTGGATGATCTTATTGCGAAAATTCAAAATGCGAAAGGAAAATCAACTAGTAAAAATAAAAGATATTGCATGATGCTTTGTTCAACCTTGCTACCCCGAGGCTTTCTAGGCTTTGGTGGTTCTGATGGTCCTATTGTTGAGGCATGCTCCTTGGCTTACGGCCTGTATGGAAGGGCCTTCCTCCCCCTCCTCCTTGAAGATGACACAACAATCCATGTCATCTTCTTCTAGGAACAAATTCCTCACTGCTGCCAGTGCTTCCTCTTCTTCCGACCCATAGATAACATCGGTCGGGTGGAAAGTCTGCTCCAAATGTTGTATTGGCTGCTCCAGCGGGTAGTATGGCCCGCGCCATGGTGGTGACCAGTTTTTGAATTCCTCCCAAGTATACTCATATCCCAGACCGAAAGTAGTGCCATGTTTCTTCAGTTTGATAGGCTTGCGATTCCTTGGAGGTTGTTGCCAAGTCCCTTGCCAGGTTCATATCTGCTCCAGTTCAATATGCTTTCAATTTTGTTGTCCCACCATTTGTCTTTGTCAACGGCATTGACTCACTCGATGCGGTGATAGGTTTCCCCGCCTATCTTTCTTATTCCTCCGATCACTAGGATGGTTTGGCGACTGTATATGGGATTGCTACCGTCGCCGTGAATGATCACCTCTTGGTTATTTCACTCAAACTTCACTGCCTGATGTAGTGTTGATGCTATAGCCCCAACGACATGAATCCACGGTCGTCCCAATAGCAAGTTGTAAGATGCCGGCACATCTATTACTTGGAAATCAACATCGAACCAAGTAGTCCACATTTGCAAGCACAAACTAATTTCCCCAATAGTGGACCTTTGGGAACCGTCGAAAGCTTTGACGTTGATGGCCCCATCCTTGATCTCATGAGGCCCCTTTCCCAATGTTCTGAGTGTTACCAATGAACAAATATTGAGGTTGGACCCTCCATCAATCAGGATCCTAGTGATAAAATAATCTTCGCATTGCACGGTGATTTGCAACGCTTTGTTGTGACTCAATCCTTCTGGTGGCAGCTCATCTTTATGAAAAGTAATCTTGTGACTTTCCAATACCTACCCTACCATGTTTGCCATTTCTCCTCCAGTGATGTTGCTTGGTACATATGCCTCACTCAGCACCTTCAACAAGGCATTCTTATGTGCATCGGAACTTTGTAGCAAAGCTAGGATAGAAATCTGTGCCGGTGTTTTGTTCAGCTGATCAATAACTGTGTATTCCTTGGCTTGTATCCTTCTCCAGAGATCATCAGGCCTAGTTTCAGTGATGGTCGGCCGACCAGAGGCCTGCTTACTCGACTCAGCTAAATGTTTCGGAGTATAAACCCTGCTGGTTCTTGTCATACCCTGTGCTACAACTATTTCCCCGAACATGGCTTTACCTTTCCTTCTCTCCTCGGCTTTGTAATCCCAAGGTATGGTATTTGTATGGAATGGTGTTACAGCCGACATTGTTATCGGAATCGGCACGGGCACCTTTACTCCGAACAGAGCATGTACTTTGGAAGGTAACACAACAACTTCAAATGGTATATGTGCATTTGCTAAAGACCTAAACTCGACCTCAATCGGTGCTGGTGTATTTGCCGAGGATGGTGCTTCAAACTCAAGTGGTATGGACATGTTTACCTTGGCATCCCCAGAAGGCTGAGTCTGGACTACAATCGGATTAAGGGTGACTATTGGCTTTTTTGGTTTGTCACATTCTATGATTAAACCGATCGATCCTTTGGGCTCCCAATCATCCTCTATTTCAATCATTTGAACACCTCCACCCTTATGGTCCGGCAGAGGGTTGTTGCGGACATTCGGAGTAGGCTCCTTTGCCACAATGATCTTGTTATCAATCAGAGTCTGGATCTTATCTTTTAGAGAGCGGCATTCATCAATGGTATGCCCTTTTATGCCAGAATGGTATGCACAAGATTTATTTGGATTGACCCATTGAGCCTTTCGTACAACTTTGAGCCTTTTGTATAGCTGGTCAATTGGTTTAGCAATGGCGGTACACTGTTTGGGAAGTCTGCAGTCAAAATTTGGTCGAGGTCTGGGGAAGTTTTGACGTATGGGAGGCAATTATAGTGGGATGGCTGAGCATTGTAGGCTTGGTAGACATGTGTGGGTTGGGAATATCTGGGTGAAGTAGGTTGATATGTAGGAGGTGAGGGTGATTGGTAAGTAGGTGGTGGAGTTTGGTAAGACGGTGAGGGTGCTTGGTAATTCGGGGTAGGCTGATATGTGAGTGGATGTATCAGATAGGCTTGGTATTTGATAGGGGATTTGGCTCTTTGTGCAACCATTAAGGCACCTACGTCCCTTTTCTTGGATGTACCACTAGACTGTAAAGCTTTATTGGTAACTTGCAAAGCTTCAAAGTTTGTAACCATACCACTTTTTATGCCTTCCTCGATCTTTTCCCCTAGATTGATGATGTCGAAAAATTTCTGGCTCTCAATTAACATCAGCCTTTAATAGTATTGCGGGTCTTGAGCCCGGACGAAAAACTTGTTCAATTGTTCTTCTTCTAAAGCCGGTCTGACCTTAGCGGCTTCTAATCTTTAATGAGTAGCGTACTCGCGGAATGTTTCCGTGGGCTTCTTCTTTAAATTCTAGATATAGAACACATCTGGCGCATTTTCTGTGTTGAACCTGAACCTATCGATAAAGTCAGATGCCATACTCACCCAATTCCACCATTTCTTTGGGTCTTGGCTAATGTACCAAGATAGAGCATCTCCTCTCAGACTCCTCCTAAAAATCTTCATGCGAATCCTTTCGTCCTTTCCTACTCCGACCAGTTTGTCGCAGTATGTTCTCAAGTGGACTCTCGGATCTCCTGTACCATCAAACATCTCAAACTTAGGAGGTTTATACCCCTTGGACAGTTCGATATCCGGTTGTATGCAAAGATCATCATAGTTCAACCCTTCAATCCTCTTACTTTCTTCGACGCCCTGAATTCGACTAGTCAATTTCTTGAGTTCTTCAGCCAGGTTCCTAATGAGTGAGTCTTTATCATCAGACTCGGGTGTGCTTGAGATGGGTTGGGTGGAGTGTGGCATGGTCTCCACATAGATGGGGGTGTTATGATGGGCGTGAAAATGGTCATTTGTGGAGTTCAAAGGTTCAGAGAAGAGCAGTGGAGTATTGTTAGATGTGTGGCAAGTATTGCAGTGGTGGTGAGGAGCGGGATGATTTCGTGGTTTTAGGGTATTTTGTGAAGGGGTGGGGTTCTGAGCGTTTGGAAAATTGATAGCTGGAGTGGTGAGGGAAAATGACAAGTTTGCCAGATTCCGAACCTGAGAAAGTTCCTTTTGAAATTTCAACAACTTTTGCTCGAATTGGGATGCACTTTCTTTGGAGACTTGAGCACCATGAGTGACTTCTACCCGTTCAGTTGAGTTTTCCTTTCTGGTGTTGTTCAAATCTTCCATCTTTTCTTTGTTCTTGTTTTTGACAGGACTTGGAGGAGGAGTGGGTGGAGGGCCCTTTGATCTTGTGGAATATGATGACGATGCCAGAGTGCACGAACTAACCTTTGGGGAGGGGAATAAAAATGAAAAATAAAACAAAAGGTAACAAGTTAGTGAGGATTATAAGGAAAAGATGTTGCGATATTTAAACACATAGTGCAAGAATGTAAATCGTGTCCTAATTTGGGAGCCTCGTTGTGCCCGAGGTAGCCCTAGCGACAAATTGATTTGGACAACTAAGAATGCTAAATGCCTCATTTTATTGATAAAAGTAGACGAATCCCAAAACGACACTAAATAACAAGGAATAAAATGTCACTAGTGGCCATTGGCCTTATTACATTTTTTAAAGAAAAAGAACAAGCTCCTATCTACTTGGCCCCAGAAGGACCTTCCCCAGACTCGGTATCGTCGAACAGCTTTCCCAGCTCGCAAAGTCCAAGCAATAGGTAGGCTCTGGCTAGATATCCGCCCACATTTCCCTCAACATTTTGGCAATCCTCGATCCTTTTGAGGAACTTCCTTTCTAGCTCCACTATGCCTCGCTCCAAATGTCCCAGTCGCTTGTTAGCACTGAAAGGCATGTCTTTCCACTCCTTGATCAGTTTTTGGTTGGCTTCTTGTATCTCACGGTGCTCGCTTTCACATTCCCGGATCCTCTTGCGCAGTTGATTGTATTTGACCTGTGCCTCAGCCCTTTCATCTATGATCCTGTGGCCCTTAGTAAGTCCTGGCTAAACCTGGCCATCGTGATTAGATTCCATCCAGCTTGAATAGTATGGAGTACAACCAGCACGGTATCTGTCTGGTTTGATAGTGTCTCTTCCCATGATGATCTTTCAATGCCACATATGCTGAACTTGGCACTTATAAGTACTGTCATCAGCTTGGAAGTCATCTCGGAAGTGACTCATCTTGTCCACCCTTGGTATAACCTGCTTCCCACCAGCCTGTCTCATAACTCAGAGAAGGACATAAGGGTAAGTTCCTCTTAGACCGATTAACATCAGAAATGACACATCCCTGGACCGGATGATAAACTCCTCAGTAGGGAACCACTTGAACATCCATTGTACTTGATCCTCAGTTAGATTTTCAAATAGCTCTAACCATCCCTTGGCATCTTCCGGCTAGGCGAACATGTTGGGCATGTAGTTCATTCGTTTCAGATGGTGGAAGGCGATATGATCGTCCCAGTCTCTTCGCTGAATTTCTTGTTGGTATTCACCCTTTTGGAGATGCTCCATGAGCCAAAGCTGAAGTAGCAAATTGCAGCCTTCGAAGCATTCGGCTGCTCATTGACACTTTTCCAAGGCTCGGTATATCTCCGCAATAATCATGGGCACAATGCTGAATGGTTGCCCCCCAATTCCCTCCATTAGAGTTTTGGTTACCATAGCTAGCCTGGTGTGGATCCTTGCTTTCTTCATTTGAAACACTATCATCCCCAAGAAGCAGAACATGAAGACAAAGACCCTTCGGATAATATGCCACAACGATGTAAGGGCGAACTCATACGGATAAGTACGGTAGGATTTGCTGTGACCATACCTCTCGTACAAATAATCAAAGGGAATGTAGGACTCCTTTAAACATGTCAAGTCTGGATTCTTCTTTAGGCCCATCATTTTGAGAAAAGCTCTACCCTTGCGATTTTCTGGCATTAACAAACCCGGAGTTTCCTATGGTATACCAGCTAATCCTCCTATTTCCTATAGCAGGGGTGTCATCTCAATGTCCGCGAAGCGGAATACAGACCTATTACAATCCTAAAATAGAGTAGTAGCTTCTATGATCTTGTTGTTAGGTTGGACCTCTAGGAGGGAAGGTAGATTTCCTAGGTATTTCCGGACAAGAGTCTGATTACTGGAATGAAGATCCTCCCACCAACATAGCAATTTTGGGTGGATGTTGATGACCATGCCGAATCTGGGGACTTCGTGCCTCATGTTTCTACAAGACAAAAGGGTTAGGCCTTTGCCCCCACCAGACTCGACTATTTAACATCAACAATTAGCATGAAGCATTTAGTTCTCCAAATAAATGCACATAACGTGGTGATGTCCGTTTGGGTTTTAGGGAAATCCAATGGACTTTGGACAAGGCTATCTTTCATTATGCAGACAACATAACTGACTCGGCTAGGTTTGACCATGATGCATGCACAATTAAACAGAGTAAGGTTTCTATGAGGTTTTAGACTAGTACCCTTGAGCAGACAACTCAAGGGGGAAAGCCACGGAATTGTCGACTACACCGTTGATCGACTGGTTTTACTGCAAATATGCCTTTTCCGGATTTAGGGGGTGATAATATCGGAAGAGCGCAACCACTCATTATAAGCGTTGCTATGGTAGTTTGTTTGGCACGAGGGAATATGATGTTGAAAACATGCAGTTGCAATAATTAAAACAAGTTGTCACGTATTTGCACATTCATAAAGTAACAATTACAATAATTTAAAATAGTAATAAAGGAGTGAAGTAAAGAAAAGCAGTAAAGAAATAAGGGAAAGAAACAAGAGACAAGTCAGTTTTTGCAGTAGAAGAGGGAATTAAATGCTTAAAGGTATTAAACAAATAAAGGCACATAAGAAATGTAAAGTTATAGTAATAGCTTGAAATGGTAAAAGCCTAAAAGAATTTCCCCAGCAGAGTCGTCACGCTGTCGCACCCCCTTTTTCTCGCAAAATCGGGTTTATGACATTTGGGAGGACAACTCGTTCCCTTTTGGGGAATTGGGTTTGAATAGAAGAGTCACCACCTAATGATTTAAGTGCATTAGGACACAAGAAAGGTTTGATTTGGACAACCAGAGATTGGGTAAGGGCTTGAAATTATCCCAAGGGGAAGGTGTTAGGCACCCCTCAGGATCCACTAGTGTGGTTCCCGGCCAGGCAATTATTGTGACTTTAGTGCAAATAACACATAGGAAAATAAAGGTTTCAAATAAGAGGAGATTTTAACGTAATGGTTACAAATAAACAAAAGTAAGAAAAAGGAACTAAAAAGAGTTGATTTTCTTAAAAGAGATGGTTTAAAAGATTTAAAAGAAACAAAGAAAACAAAGGAAAGGGGGGTTCCTAGGTTTATTAATAATATGGATCACCCCACACAACATCCGGTAATCACTCCTCAGTGAGGGGCTACACATGATGTTATTGCATGGTCATCATATCCATATCTACCCTTTCCCACCCCGTTATGTATTAAAGCACGGAATGGTCTCGTTTACTTATTGCATGTTATTACCCGCCCCAATCCTATCAAGCCCGGAGGTATTTGGGACTACTAATCCTAAAGGGAGGAGGTATAGGGATTATTTGTGGTTTAAAAAGGTAAAATACTAAGGCGACAAATGAAACACATATAGCAAGTTTGGGGAAGCATATACACATATAAAAAGGGCTCAAACAGACCTCCTTTAAACCAAAGAAAGCACATAATGTAGCATGACTTGTATGTACTGTTTAAGGTCTGATTAAAACTTAAACGGTCGAGGCAGACTGATTTATTACATAGTTCAGATAAGAAGCCCGAATCAGGCCTGCCTGCGATTGTAGCGGATAAAAAGTCTGATTAAGTTTATAAGTTTACCCTATGGCTTGCCTAAGTGCTGGACGAAGACCTATAAGCATGATATCTACTGATTCCAGAAACAATGAAGTAAACATGAATATATATTGATTTAAGAAAAATCATCTATTATTAAATAAAGGCGAGTTTTAGCAAAAGAGCATGCATCACTGTTACTGGTTTTAGATTTATAAGCGAGTGAAACGATTCAAACTTGACTAATTGCTCCTATAGGCATGCTTTGTACGCATTGTTGATTTTAAACCCATTTAACAGACATGGTAAAATGCGGAAACCCTATAAACATGATATCTACGTGCTGAATTTCTATTAAGGCCTATGAACATGATATCTAATTGCGGCTGATTGATTAAGACCTATAAACATAATTACCTAATGAAGAATGTAAATGAAAGATTTTGAAAGACCTATAGGCATATTTTCTATATGCATTTGCAGGATTCAGATTTCCAAGTAATTATAGACATGGTGTCTATATGAGAGAATGTAGAATTCCTACAGACATGGTATCGATATGAGAAATGCAGAATTCAAGAAGTAACCTATAGGCAGGATATCTATATGAGAGTGCAGAAATTCAGAAATAACCTATAGACAGGATATCTATATGAGAGTGCAGAAATTCAGAAATACACCTATAGACAAGATATATACCCTTCACATAGTTCTCCCTCCCTTTTCACTAGCCATCCCCAAAAGTTTATTACAAAATTATTACAGCCCAGAAAAAAGAAAAATACATCAGAAATTAAAAGGTACAACCAAGGAGAGCCTGATTCAGACTTCCTGTCTGAAATATAAAGTAAACCAACTCCAAGAGATCAAATTTTAAAGCCTTTCTCCCATTTGGATGTGTCAGAGTTCCCTAAGAATTTCATAAGAACTCCTAGCAGTGCTTACACCCAAATGTATCACCAGATTATGACATAGTGTAGTGTGGAAGGGAATTTGATTCCTTTTTTTCATTTTCTTTGTGAGATGGAATTTCTAAGAAAGACTACCTCACTCTCGACTTCATGAGATTATGAGATATTTTATTTGGCATGATCGAACTGTAAGGCTGCCTACGTATCTTGTGGTGACAAGAATCAGGTCAACCGTAGTTCACAAAGATACGTTTTGTTGTTGCTATTTTTCTTTTTCTTTCTTTCTTTTTCTTTTTTCTTTTCTTTCTTTTTTTCTTCTTTTCCCTTTTTCTATTTTTTTTTTAGTTTTCCTTTTGGAATGAACTTTATACAATAAACCTATGGGGACATGAATTATTTTTCTTTTTTTTATGACTCTAACTTGATTCCAAAAGAAAGGAGGTAGAAGAAATCAGTACAGGCTCAAAAGGGTATCGAATGGTATAAGTGTTTGGGTAGTTGAAAGAGGGCCTTCCAATCCCTGAAAATGCCAAGGACAACACATGCAACTTGAGGATGAAAATTGAAGATCATGCACAATATTTCTTTATCGACTTCGGCATTGATATGATTGATATGAATTACACTTTTCTTTAGCGCCTTGTCAAGTACAGAATCCTCGTTGGGTGATTCCCTCTTCACAATGCATATCTCCCGTCAATTCGAAGAAAACTTTCTTGACGTTATCTTGTAACTTGAGATGCACTCGAACTCAAAGTTGCTTGCTTCAAATCGTCCGAGATGCACTCTCCTTTAACGAATTCTTGTCACTCTATTAACTTCCCAAATTATTTGCCCCAGTTTCACACAATTCAGGCTTTAAGCGACCTTAGAATCTCTTTACTTACTTCCCTCAAATGTCCCTATTATCTTCAAAATTATTTCATTGCTTCATGATTAGTCTAACTTTTAAGACTAGGCCTAGAATTATGCGTGCATGTCATGTCACTAGAGTCAGCAGGAAAAGAACTATAAAAGGAAAAGAGAACTAAAACAACATTGGCTAGAAATAACAGAAAACAGAAAATTGCATGAGACAGATGGTGAAAGGGTTTGAACAACAAAACAAGCAAAATAAACTAGGGTACAACCCTGGAACAAACCTAGATAACACTAAATGAGTTACTACGACTAAACAAACTAGTAAAAATAAAAGGATAGAAGGGTTTGAGTCACAAGACAATATCCGGATTACAACCCTGAAAATAACCCGGACAACAGAAATGACAACAACATAAACCACCAAGACTCCTCCCCAGCTAACCAAGAGATGGAGCGTCTTTCCAATTACTAAGCACAACATCTTAGCCACTGAGTTCCACATCAATATTACTAGAACCTTTACAAGTCCCCATCACATTGACCTTAGCAAATTGCTTTTGGGTCCCTTTTGCCAACTCGTTCTTAAGATCAACTTTTAGAACCGAGACTGATAGCGCTGAAAACTTTGCAGCAAGTGGCTCTCCGAGGATCTCAGGAGAGTTCTCATATTCCTTTTCCACACATATCATGTCCACCATATGCGTCTCATTATGAACATGCAATAGACTTTGGCTAGTATCTACTGCATTTGGATTTTGCAGAGTAATGTCACCTGCATCAATAAGCTTCTAGACTGCTCCTTTCAGATGCAAACACTTTTTAGGTCATGCCCCGGGGCATTAGAGCAATATGCACACCTTTGAGAAAAATCAAAATTCTTTGGAAGAGGGTTTGGTGTTTTTATCTGCATCGGCTTCAACATGTCCAATTGCCCCAGCCTTTGGAACAGACTGGCATATGATTCTCCAATAGGAGTGAAAGACTTTTTTCTTTGCCGTTGTCTTCTCATTTTGTACTCTGAACTCGGTTGAAACCTTTTGCGGGTAGGTGGTTGATATGCTTGAGGAGGCGGGTAAGATATTTACGAAAATGGTGCAGGCCATTGCAGGTCTCGTGGGTGTGGTGCATTGTGGATAGGGTACTAGGAATGTGAGGTATGACTTTGGGGATTTTGTGGAGAGAAGTAGCATCGGGGAGAAATATTTGGAGCACGAGGATATCCATGGGGTCGATATTGAGGCTGAAAGTGTTGAGCGAGAATGCCCAATGGATCCTGTCGTTGGCGGGGCTCAGCAACATCTTTTCTATCAATGGGAGGACTGTCCCGAGCAACTTGTTCGTTCCATCTGAACCAAAACTCCCTAAAACCTTCCTCCGATTTCTTTTCCATATTAGATAGGGAAGAGCAGTCTGGGGTAATGCCTATATTGTATTGAAAGTAGTCCAACAAAATCTTGATCCATGTTATGCCATGTAGGCCACTTACTGACATTTTGACGAGTATGCTATTCCAAAGCTGCCCCAATCAGGCTCTCACCGAAATACGCCATCAGCGACTCGTCTTTCCCGCCAACAATTCTCATTTCACCGCAATAACCCCTCAGATAGGCTACTGGATTTCCATGCCCATCATACAAATTAAACTTTGGCATTTTAAACCCTTTTAGCTTTCTGGATATCTCATCTTGCTCCACTGTCTTAGCAGGCTTTGCAGTCTCACTGGGAGGCTCAAAATGAGGACCGTAAGAGTATGGACCCCAGACCTTGAAAATTAGTTCTGGAGCATAGTGTTAGGCATCGGGGATTTTAAACACAGTCTCGCTAGAGGATCGAGGAAGGGTAGCAGGTGGATGAGCTACAAAAACATGAGTGGTCAAACGAGGGGGATATGAGGTAGTTCTGGGGGGTGGAGTGTGAAAAGGTTGTGGGAAGATATCCTGGACCTGTGATAGTGGCGGAATGGTGACAAGGCTTTCAATGTAGTTAGTGGGAACTGATGGTGGAGGAAGCCCACTAATCTAGGTTTGGTATATTTCGGCCATCTGTCCTTTCAACCTTAAGACCTCTTCTTTCAGCTTAGATTTCGATTCAACAATGCCCTTCGACGGATCAATAACCCCTGTGTCCAAGTCTTTGCTAGTCATGACTACCTTGCTCTTTGGCCTTGTGTTGTATGGATGAGTTACTTAAAAACCACAAACCAACCACCTTTCTACTTATTGAAGATAACAAAAGGAATAAAATGGGGACATCCTATTAGCATTAGGGCATTTAATAGCTAAAAATGTCACATTGTGTGCAATGCACCTAGCAACAATTAACGGTTCTAGAATGACTTTTTTTTCTTTTCTAGCACTTCTTGGCTTGCTCATTTTCCTTCCCTTTTTTTTTTATAATTCTCACTCTTTTCTTTCTTCTCATTTCTCACATCCCATAATTTTATTTTTTTTCTTCTTTTTCTTTTAATAATAAAAAAAATAATCCGATCGAACCCTATGGAGGTTGCCTACGTATCATGACGCCGCATGAATCAGATCTTTGCGTAGTTTGAGAAGATCGGGAATAAAGTAATCAAACTAACGTTCTCATTTTTTTTACCTTAATGACTACTCTGATGAGAAAAGAGAAATAAAAGAAGAAAATATTTTTTTTATTTTTTTATTTTTTTATTTTTCTAGACTTAATATTCTATAACTTATTCTAAACTCAAGCTTAACAAGCATATATATTTTTTTCCTTTTTGAAACAAATACTCTATGGGAAATTATTAAGGAAAACCCCTACAATAGAAAAATAGTTTTTGATTTTTTTTCCTTTTTAAGAAGGAAATCTAAAGGCTAAACCAAAGAAAAATATTTTGAATTTTTACTTGATATCCTGAAGAAAAGATTTCGAAACAAAAATGAAAAAGATAAAAAACTATTTTTGGATGTGAATTTTTGATTACCTAAGGAAGAAACTCTGAAAATAAACCAAAGAAAGAATATTGTTGTTTTCTTTTTCTTCTATGTACAATGTCCTAAAGTTCTAGTAAAAATAAAAGAATTTTTTTTCAAGTCATTTTTAATCAATTATCCAAAGAAGAACCTCAAAAGAAAATATTTTTGGATTTTTGGAATTAATATCTTAAAAGAAAACTTTTAAAGAGGTACTAAAGAAAATTCTCTTTTTTTGAATTTTTGGCCTTAATGTACTGAAAGGAAATATAAAAACAATATTAATTCAATAAAGGAAAACCACCTCAAATATTTTTTTTATTCCTAAAATTAGTATTCTAATGAAAACTTCTAACGGAAATATAAAATGCAACATCTCTTTTTTTGGATTTTTGATTTATAACACACTTTTTCAAATGCAAAACAGAAAGTACAATAATAAAAAAAAAACTCAACATTATTATACAAAACTAGAAGGTAAAAGATGTCATAAAAAGAAAAACAGACTCAAAACATAGAAAAGAAAATCTCTTTTAATCCACTACTGAATGAGCGATCCTGACTAGATGGTCCTAGGGCTCTGTCATGCTCAAACTCCGGTAAGTAAATCCACACCTGTATGAGAAAATTTGAACCAACACTATGCGAGACAATAACATTCCCTACTAGACACATGCAAGACATGGTTGCGATTATTTTTCTAAAATTAACCTATGTGGCTAAATTGGCTAAAAATGCAAGATTTGGCTAAGACTTCGCGAAGCCAAGGACCTAAACTCACTAGGAATACCAGACCCTATGTGAGCTGCCTACGTATCACACCTCGAAAGACGAGAATTAGGTATGCGTAGTTCGGGCAGATTGGATACAGGCGAGAATTAAAAAAACAACTAATTTAAAGAAAATATTTTTTTCTTTTTTGTTAAAAAAAATGATGAGACATGTAAACTCTTTTTGGATTTTCTTTTCCATTTTTTTTTTGATTTTTTTTATTTTCGGAAAATGATGTTTTTTTTGAATTTTTCATGTTTTTTTTTTCTTTTTCTTTTTCTTAATAAAAATGTGAAAGAAGATATAACTGGGCCCTGCTTGCTTTATTACACTTTACCCTCTCTTTTTTCCTTTTTCTTTTTTTTGCACTCAACTATCATTGGTCCGCCAAATGACCCTTTTACCCTTGAAAATTGCAACATGTTGCACACATGATGCATCCGATTGGTCTCTTAATCTTTGGGTACACCTGTCCTAGACGGACCCAACCCCTGTGTTGAGTCCCCAAAGTCAAATGCACATGATGCAAACAAGCGTTCCTACTAGCGATCTGGCATGAGGCTGATTTATTCTAAGTTCAAAACCAGGGTATGTTGTTCTAGACTTGTGCACCCGAGCAGACAACTCGAGCCGGGAGGGGGGGCTACGTACCGGGAACCAAAAGGCCATCTGGCTTTGTAAATTGTCCGAGCCTCTTCCTAATTTAAGGTATGACATTAACAGAATAGGAGTCATACCAGCGTGCACATCCCCGAAGATGAGAAGAGAAGGGTTTCGCAGCAGTTTATATATAGTTCAGATAATATCAAAGTGGTAAAAAGTAACATTTAGCATATTAGGCCCAAACATGTAATTAAAACCAGACAATAAATAAAGCCAAATAAAACAATTATTCTAAGCTCGAATTCTTGAACCCTGACCAGAGATTCTGGATTTTTTCCCCAACAGAGTCGTTAGAGCTGTCACACATCCTTTTTACTACTCCGTAGGGGTATAAGGGAGTTTTATCCAATTAAAGTGACAATCAAAACGAGATTTAGTTATTTATTCAGAGTCGCCACTTGTGATAATTTATGGTTTCCCAAGTCACTGGTTTAAAATCCCGAATCGAGGAAGATTGACTCTGTTTTCAGTTCGCAAACACAAAAATCCCGGTAAGAAATTTTGTTAACCCGAGAGAAGGTGTTAGGCATTTCCGGGTTCCGTGGTTTTAGCACGGTCGCTCAACTATTATTATTGGCCTATTTATTTGATTTTAAAATATCTTTGAAACCTATTGTAATGACCCGACCTGTCGTTTATAGCATTTCCATCCCGTTCAGCTATTTGAAGTCTTATGTAGCGTCGTTTTGTGTATTATGACTTGCAAGAGTGGTCAAGTTTTTTTTCCAGATGATTCAAAATTTAATTGAAAGAACAATCCATATTTTTGGAAGCGTAAGTTGAATAAATGGATCGGATGGTAAAATATGCGTAAATTACCCCAGAATGGATTTTTAATGATTCCAATAGCTTCGTATAGTGATTTTGGACTTAGGAGCATGCCGGGAATTCTTTTTGGAAGTCTATAGTTAAATTAGGCTTCAATTGGCGAAAATAGGAAATTTGAGTTTGGAAGTTTGACCGGGGAGTTGACTTTTTGATATCGGGATCGAAATACAATTCTGAAAATTTGAACAGCTCCGTTATGTCATTTATGACTTGTGTGCAAAATTTGAGGTCAATCGGAATTGATTTGATAGGTTTCGGCATTGAATATAGAAATTGGAATTTGTTAGTTTTGAGTAGGCTTGAATTTGGGTGTGATTCATGTTTTAGTATTGTTCATTGTAATTTGAGATATCGACTAAGTTTGTGTCATATTATGTGATTTGTTAGTACATTTGGTTGGGGTCCTATGTGGCTCGGATGAGTTTTGGAAGAGTTTTTGGAAGAAATTGGTATTTTGAGCATAAACATATAATGATCCAAATGTCCATTTTTAGTTCTAGAGATCAAATTTTGATTTTGAGACTTCTGAATTTTTATAATGAATTATAGGAGCGATCTGGAAAGTTTGGTCTAATTTCGTCAAGTCACGATTGGGTTTTTGACGTGAAATATGGGTTAATTGTTTAACGATTGAAATGGGTATATTCCAGATTTTGTTTTTACTTTCTTTGTTGGATGATAGTTTTATCCCTTAGTTATCTTTTTAAGGGATTTTTTGGTGAAAGTCCCCGGTTATCATAATGGGGCATTTGTATAAACTTTTTTGTTGACTAAGTTCTTACTTAGTCTTTTTAATTATATTAAGAAGTTTGTTAGTACCTCAATGTGCTCTATTCTTGCCTTTTCCTTATCTACTTAGGACTTATAGAATAGTTTAGCATTTTTATCCTTTGAAAATGCTTTATGATTCTCCTCATGACTTATTAACATGAGGTTTATAAAAGAGGGCCCTTTTATATATCGACACTTAATGAAGAAGACGTCTCAACTTCATAATGGTGTTATAATACGATGAAAGAAATAGGAACACACATGTTTTGTTTGAAACAACTTTGACAAGTTTTTATTCATGAACTTGGACAAGCTTTTGAATATTACCTGTATTGAGATACATCTATAACTTTCTTGTAACTATTTTTCTTGCAACAGATTTTTATAAAGTAAATACTTTTCAACAAGGTTTTTCCTTATAACCTGCTTCAATACATAGTCATGACCCTATCTTAATGTATTAGGAAGGGTTTGAGAGGTGATTCCGTTGTTCTCATGTGAAAGAACACTACGATGAATGTTTTGCATCTTCCTTTGTTTTGATAGGAAAGAACACAATGATGAATGCTGAGGTTCCGTAACTTTTGCTCGATACTTGTTTCAATTTACGTCTCCGTCTTACCGCACATATTTGTGTACAATATGCAGTCCCCCAAGTGTTTGAGCGCTGAAGTATGAAGCCTCGAGCACTTGTTTGTTTCTCACAATTTGGTCCTTTTTCCTGAAAACAGAAAAACATACGGGACTCGGAGGTGCGATTAAAGATGAAGACTGCCTAACCCGTGTGTATTTCCATCAGATTAATTTGTAACCCTGGGCTGGGAATTTTAGAATATTCCATTTTGCCGTGCAGGTCGTGACTCATCATTTGGCACGAGTTAGGGTTTTTGCCTAGCATCTAAAATCGTTAGTAAAATTTTAACAATTCAAAGAAAAATTCTAATACAGCGATACCTGATCGTAGGTACTTTCTCAGAAATAATATCGCTTTAGGTGGACAACATTTTAATGCGAGGGTAGAACCTTGCCATCCATTGTCTCCAACTCGTATGCTCCTTTTCCCGCAATGTCACGAACTCTGTAGGTTCCTTCCCATATTGGACTTAGTTTTCCTGAATTAGCAGCTTTTGTAGATTGGAACACCTTTTTAAGCACGAAGTCCCCAATTTTAAAGAATCTGAGGCGTGCTTTCCTGTTATAATACCGTTCAATTACTTGCTTTTGTGCTGCCATCCTTATTAGTGCAGTTTCTCTTCTTCCTTCGAGCAAATCAAGATTCACCCGCATCTCTTCATCATTTGATTCCTCCATTGCTTGAACGTACCGTGTGCTCGGTTCTCCTATTTCAACTGGAATTAAAGCCTCCGCACCATAAACCATTGAAAAGTGTGTTTCTCCAGTGCTTGTTTTTGTCGTTGTACGATAAGCCCATAATACTCTAGGTAATACCTCAGGCCAATTACCTTTTGAATCCTATAACATTTTCTTCAAATTGTTGATAATGACCTTGTTTGTGGATTCCGCTTATCCATTGCCCACTGGATGGTATGGTGTAGATGTTATCCTTTTAATTTGCCAACTTTGAAAAAATTCAGTGATTTGAGCTCCTATGAATTGCGGACTGTTGTCACATACGATTTCCTTTGGTGCTCCAAAACGGCATATTATATTTCTCCAAATGAAGTCTTTAACTTCCTTCTCTCGTACCTGTTTAACTGCTCCTGCTTCTACCCATTTACTAAAATAATCTGTAAGTACAAGTAGAAATTTCACCTGACCTTTTGCTTGTGGCAATGGACCTACGATATCCATTCCCCATTTCATAAAGGGCCACGGGGCTATAACAGGGTGCAATAGCTCAGCTGGTCTATACATATTATTGCCGTATATTTGACATTTATCACACTTGGACACGAAACCGTTTGCTTCTTCTTCCATTTTAGGCCAATAATACCCTGCTCAAATTAGCGTTTTTACCAGCGACCTCCCTCCTGCGTGATTTCCACAATGTCCTTTATGAACTTCTCTCATCACATATTCTGTTTGGGAAGGTCCGAGACACCTTGCTAATGGCGCATCGAACATCTTTCGATAGAGATTTCCTTGATGTAAATAGTAACGAGCAGCTTTTTTGCGAAGTGCATAAGCTTTTCTTTTGTCAGCAGGCACAGTTCCGCGCTGTAAAAAAGCAATAATTTCGTTTCTCCAATCCCATGTTAAATGATTAAAATTTACCTCGTTCTTATCAGGTTCGAGAACGGAATGAAATAAATGTACGACTGAAGCATTTGCGTCGTTTGCTACGTCTGCTGCAGATGCGAGATTAGCTAAAGCATCTGCCTCCACATTCTCATCTCTTGGGATCTGCATTACTTTCCAAGTTTGGAATTGCTTTATTAGCTCCCGTACCTTTTCGAGATATTCTTGCATTCGTGTCTCCCTGGCTGTATAAGTCCCCAGCATTTGATTGACCACGAGTTGAGAATCACTCTTGATTATAATCTATGTTATGCCGAGTTCTCGTGCCAATTCTAGACCTGCAATTACAGCCTCATACTCTGCTTCATTGTTAGTTATAGAATGACATTTTATAGCCTATCTAATAGTCTCACCTGTAGGTGGTATGAGAACTATCCCTAGGCCTACTCCTTTTACATTAGACGAACCATCAGTGAATAAAATCCAAGTCCTCGGGTTTGCACCATTAAAAACTTGTAATTCTTTTTCTGCTTCTAAGTGCATCCCCTGGCTAAAATCAACTACGAAATTAGATAATACTTGAGATTTTATAGCAGTCCTAGGTTGATAAATGATTTCGTATTCACTTTATTCTATAGCCCATTTTTCTAACCTCCCTGACAATTCATGTTTATGCAAAATATTTCGTAATGGAAAAGCAGTAACTACAACAATGGGGTGACATTGAAAATAAGGTCTTAATTTCTAGATGCCATGATCAAAGCTAATGCTAATTTTTCTAGTTGTGGATATCGTGTTTCAGCATCTAATAAAGACTTTCTTACATAATAGATAGGAGATTGTTTACCTTGGTCCTCATGGACTAAAACAACACTTACCGCAACTTCTGACATGACCAAATAGATGAGTAGCTTTTCTCCTTCTTTTGGTTTTGCCAATAATGGTGGATTTGACAAGTAGGCTTTTAAATTTCTAAGGGCTTGTTGGAAATCTTCGTTCCACTTAAAATGATCTTGCTTTTTGAGTGCGGAGAAAAATTTAAAGCATTTTTCTGAAGATTTGGGAATAAATCTCCCCAAAGGTGCAATTCTTCCCGTTAGCCTTTGGACTTCTTTTTTACTCGTAAGGATATCAGGGATCTCCTCCATTGCTTTGATCTGAGAAGGATTTACCTCAATACCACGGTTAGAAACGAGAAAGCCCAAAAATTTTCCTGAGGCAACCCCAAATGCACATTTTTCTGGATTGAGTTTCATATTAAATTTTCGTAAAATTTCTAATGTAATAGATAAATGAGAAATATGATCACGAGAATGCTGGGTTTTGACGAGCATATCGTCTATATATACCTCCATGGTTTTTCCTAAATATTCTTGGAACATTTTGGTGACCAACCTTTGATAGGTTGCTCCAGCATTTTTGAGACCAAAGGGCATTACTTTATAATAGTAAGTCCCCCTGTCTGTGATGAAAGAAGTATTTTCTTTGTCACTGGGGTCCATTTTAATTTGGTTGTACCCCGAATATGCATCTAAAAAACTCAAAAGTTCATGTCTTGCAGTTGCATCAATTAACAGATCTATATGCGGTAAAGGGAAAGAATCTTTAGGGAAGGCTTTGTTAAGATCTGTATAATCCACGCAAACCCGCCACTTACCATTTTTCTTAGGTACAACCACTGTGTTTGCTAACCAATTAGGTTACTTTACCTTGCGTATTGACCCAATTTTTAATAGCTTTTGGACCTCATCTTGAATCACCTGATTTTTGAAAGATCCTTGCTTTCTTTTCTTTTGCTTTACTGGTGTGAAGGATGGGTCTTCATTTAGTTTGTAAGTCATCACATCCGGTGGTATCCCTGTCATATTAGCATGGGACCAAGCAAAACAGTCCACGTTAGCTTTTAAAAATTCAATCAACATACCTCGCATGTATGAACTTAAATTGGCTCCAACATAAACCTTTCGTTCAAGCCATTGCCAAATAATATCACAGCCTCGAGCTCTTCAATTGTTGTTTTGATATTTTCATTATCTTCAGGTTCCTGAATTGTATCAGGTCTCGAGTCTAAATCTATCTTTTCTTGTTCGGTTGAGGTTTGATCCTTGATACCTTCAACTGTTTCCTGTAATTGCTATTTTTCTTTATTTACAGTGCTTGTATCTGTTATAGTGTTGATACTCCTAGCTGTCTGTTGATCCCCATAAATTTGGCAAATTCCCCACGGTGATGGGAATTTAATAACTTGATGTAGAGTTGATGGGACAGCATCCATGTCATGGATCCAAGGTCTCCCTATGATCATATTGTAAGCCATTTCCATATCTACTACCTGAAATTTAGTTTCTTTAACAGCACCTGCAGCAAAAGTTATTAGAATTACCTCTCCTTTTGTTACCACACTTGAATTGTCGAACCCGGATAGGGTATGCGCCTTAGGTATCATTTTGTCTTCAGCTTGCATTTCACGTAATACCCTTAATTGTATAATATTCACGGAACTTCCTGGATCAATCAAAACTCATTTTACATTAGTATCATATACAAGTAAAGATATTACCAGTGCGTCGTTATGTGGGGTCATTACTCATTCGGTATCTGCATCATCAAAAGAAATACTTTCATTTTCTAAAACCTATCGTACCCGTTTACCTTGTGTTATCGTTACTTTAGAAACCTTGTTGGTAGCCGTATATGTTACACCGTGAATATCTTCTCCCCCACTTATAACATTCACGGTTCTCTTGGGTGAAGGGGTCTTTGGTGGCTCCTGCCTATTTTTCATATAGGCTTGCTTACCTTTCTCACTAAATAACTCAGTGAGATACCCCTATTTCAATAGATGATCCACTTCACTTTGAAAGAATCTACATTTTGAAGTTTTGTGCCCGTGATCATTGTGGAATTCGCACCAATGGTCTGGATTGCATCTATTTGGATTTGACCGCATCTCTTTTGGCCATCGTACCTTATCTCCCATGCCCCTCAAAACAGCTACGAGCTCGGAGGTACTGACATTAAAGTTATATCCGCCGAACCTTGCCTTTAAACTTCTGTCATCATCTCGTGACTCTTGTCTGTTTCGGTCATTTCTGAACCTTGATAAAGAACCAAATTCCCTGTTCCTCGATTTTTGGTCATATCGTTGACTATCCTACTTTGACCGTGAGTCTTTCCCTGCATGTCCCATATATGGATCGTACCTATTTTTACCTGATCTTTTTTCTGTTTCTGATCTCCTGGATTTGCTCCTTTCTTCATGATGAAACTGAGGTACGGTATCTTCCTCAATTCGCAACTTCGTACTATACCTGTTATAAACGTCATTCCACGTGGTTGCAGGGAACTCTCGAAGGCTTTCTTTAAGTCTTCTCGTGGCTTCACACCTCCTTTTTCACTACACCTGTAAGGGTGTAAAGAAGTTTTTCCATTTAAAGGACAATCGGAACGGGATTTAATTATTAATTATTCAGAGTCGCCACTTGAGAGATTAATGGTGTCCCAAGTCACCAGTTGAACCCCGAACCGAGGAAAAATATGACTCTGTTACAATCTGCGAACCAGAAATCCGAGTAAGGAATTCTGTTAACCCGGGAGAAGGAGTTAGGCATTCCCAAGTTCCGTGGTTTTAGCACGATCGCTTAACTGTTGTATTTAATTTTATCTGATCTTAATACATGCTAGCTAATGTGCCTTTTATAATTATTTTTAAAAGAATTGCAACGTCATGAAAATGCGCTTCAAACCACGCCGCAATCAATGCGCCCGTGGTTGTCAACACACCTCAACTTCGTTGAGATTGGGATTTGGGCCGCTTCAATGCACGCCCGAATTTAAGAAAGTGATTTAATTAAATCGTGCCTAAAGATTCGAACGTATTATTATTTTTGGGGAAGGTTGTGGAATTTACTAAACAACCTTTCCAAACTTAAACATTTTAATAATTCTACTGTTATCTACTTAATTTGTCTCTAAGAATCCTGATTGGTTAAGGCCATACCTTTCAAATCCGAGTTCAAATATCTAGAAAGAAAATGCAGAAAATTGGTCTTGAGCCCAGAAGGCCCAAATCATATAATTGCATATGCTGTGAGCTCAAACTCCTACAAGTCCAAGCATTGGGCCTAACGCAGGCCAAAATTTTAAACCCAACGACAGGCATCCGTGAAGCCCAGGGATCGAGCCCTTGGGGCACCCTTCGGTTTAACTAATTGCTTCAGGTTTTTAATGCACTTAGGCCCAATTCAAGTCCCTACTCGACCACGACGGACCTGGGCTGCCTATTAATACGCCAGGCCCAAATGAAAACTGGCACAGTACAAAGCTATTGAATATGCAATTCAGATTAAAACCAAAATTGAAACCAATCACGCGTATTGAACTCAAAATCAGTTGTAACTATGCAAATTTAACTTTAACAAACTGCTAAACTTAAACAAACTGAAAGCTACAGCTACATAGACATGGAATGCAACAGTCTGAATAGTCTGGAAATGGTTTGAATTAACAATCCCTAATACGATTCAATCCAAACGAATCAGATATGTATAATTACTTATCAGTCAACTAATTACAGCTATATACATCCAACGAGCACAGATTGACCAAGGTGATTGCATTTCATCCCAAATTGTGATTACATCAAGGTGCGTTTGAAAGTGTACCTGGAAATTGGAATGTAAATAGAGAAGGGAAAATTAGCAGCAGTAACAACTCAACAGCAGCTCAGAAACTAAAGTAATAACCCAGTGACAGTCAGTGAAGGAGTAATACAGTCCGCCCAGGTTCAACAGTTCAGAAGAAATGAGTTGAAATGCATAGCAAACTCAATGAATTAACCCAAAACACACTCAGGAATGTCAACCATTAGAAATCCAGATAGATGATTCCAAATCTGACTTGTTTGAACTTAGAAACCAATTGAAATTGACCCAGGAAAAGTGTTGAACTTCAGCTAACAGAACTTTAACTAATCATGCAAATCAACTAATCTTTAGTGAATTTCAGATCTGGGGACTGAAGAATATTTAGTGGATTTTTTTTTTGCTAAAAATTCCCTCCCCCTCCTCAAGGCACTTCATGGCCTTTTATAGTTGATACCCAAGGGTTAATCAGACTTTGGGTTCTCTTTTTAGTCCCTCCCCTATTTTCAGTTTAGCCCCTCATTTCTTTACTTGTTTCCCAAGCTAATATCCTAAGATGGCTGAAATCTACACTAAAATACCCTTCTAGAAGGCCCTAGGATGCTCTACTACCCCCTAAAATACCTATACTACCCTTACCCTCACTTTGAAATTACTATTCCCAAAGAAACTGCCCTTTTCCTTGCCTAAACTACCCCTGAAAGCTTCTCAAAGTTACTGATTCTACCTATATTCTCAACAGCTATAACCAATCCCCTGAATTAATCCAAAACTAACTAAGACTGATTAATTAGAACTTAGAAATTACCCAATTGAACTAACCAATCTCAATTATTCAATCACCCAAACCCAAACAACTTTAAAAAAAACAGGATCAGTCAACATTAATGGACAAGATGGTACTGAATCCAAACTAATTAATTATGCCGATTTTGCAATTAAAATTGTGATTAACTAATAAATGACACATGCATCAAACTAAATTAAAAATACGAAGATGCTTTACTGATCAAGGAGCAAGGAACAAAGAAGATTTAAACTATACTAATACACAAAATAAATCATAAAATTAACAGAATACTTTAATGAAATCAAAACTATAACTGACACTTCAACTATGCAAGTAAAAGAAACAAGAAAACTCACTGAAGCACGAGAAACTCCGGCCAACTGCTATCATCCGAATCTTTCCAGATTTTTGACACATAACATCCCTAACCATGTGTTTTTACAAGATAACACATGGTTAAGGATATTATGGTCTAAAATCACCAAGATTTTGGGTTAGGGTTTTGGAAAGAAATTCTTAGATCTGAAATTCGAGCCGCTTCACCGGGATTCGAAGGAAGATGGTAATGGATTTGGGTTGAGGGAAGTCTGGGGATGATGTAGTATAATTTTGGGCAGGTTTGGAAGAAATTGCGACTTTGCCGGAAACTTCAATCGGAGATTCGACGAGTTCCGGCAATATTCGAGGGAAACTAATGGTAGGAATTGAAAGAGGAGAGTGAGGAGGACGAGAGGTGTAAATTTGGGGGTGATTAGCGTCGGCGCTGCCACCGGCGATCTAGGGGTTTCAGGGCGGTGCGGCTAGGGTTTGTGGGGGGGTGAGGAAGACGATGGGGAATGGGGTGGGGGGCCTTCGGACAGTCTTATAATACGCCTACCCCGCCTCTGAGCCGTTGATCTGGTTAACCTCGACGACTTGGATTAATCGACGCCAAACGGCGTCGTTTTGAATTTATCACATCGGACCGGATGGGGAGAGGGTTCTGGGCTTGGGTCGGAACAACGGTTTGGGCTGGGGTTTTGGTTAAATTTGAGATGAGCCCAATTTTGTTCTTGTTTGTTGTTTTTTCTCTTTTATTTCTTTTATCTATTCTTGTATTTTGTTTTCCACTTTGTAATTTTGTATTTATTTTTTCTGATTTTATAAAATTGCAACAATTAAAATAAAGTCCTAATATATTTCAAAACTAAACTAATTAAATTCTAAAATTATTTAAAACCTATTATACGCCAAATTTACGATTAAAACAATTAAAATGCGAAAGTGAGCTATTTTGTATCCTAAATGCAAATGCATTTTTTTTGTATTTTATATGAATTAACATGCACAAATAAAATGCAACCATTATCAGAAAATGATATCAAAATGCACAAAAAATTGTAAAAATAAAGAAAAATTATTCTGTTGGAATTTTTGGGAATTATTCATAGATAGGGCAAAAATCACGTGCTCACAGCTGCCCCTCTTTGCTTGAAAACATGAAATGTTTTCGGGCAAAGATAAGTGAGCAAATACGAGCGATTTTTGCCCGTTTGGAAATTCTGTGTGAAGCATTTTTGAAAAGCTTGACCGCACCCTGCTTCAGAGGTTGCCTACATATCCTGGGCTAAACAGGAATCAGGTCAGTGTAGTTCGGGAATGTCTGGTAGTTGGGACAACCAGGAGCTGTGATTTCACTGTGATTGTTGTTGCTGTTGCTTGCTGACTTCCCTTATTACACCACGTCAAAGATAAAAGAAGCTGAACTAACTATGCTCTATGAATTACAAAAGTCCTATCTAGATTCTTCAAACTTTACTCTTGTACTTCCTTGTTGCCTTGTTGTCTTGTGTTTTCCTGTTGCCTCATTGTCTTGCATTTTCTCGATAAAATTCCTTGTTGCTATTTCAACTGGTCAATTGAGATGCTGTTCCTTCTCTCCAAACTGCTGAACTTGAGTAATCTTGAACTCGAATGTATTCCTCTGTTATCCAGGTGGTCTCCTGATTGCTGAACTTGAACTTGAAAATACTCCTCTATTATCCAGGCGGGTGACTTCACAGAAATATACAAAACGAAGAAAACTTTCTGCCCCAGTTTGGAAACTGGGCACACGTTACCGGATATTAATAGAAACTTGACTAAAGCTTGACTTGAAATACCTCTGCTGTACAGGCGGGCTCCTGCTTTCCGAAACTTGAATTGTATACCTATGTTCTCCAGGCGGGCTCCTGACTGTGACTACCTAAAAATTTAGCACTTCCATTCTCCCGGTGGGCTCCTGACTTCGACTACTTAAAAATTTAACACCTTCATTCTTCAGGCGGGCTCCTGACTTGGACTGCTTAAAATATTTAACACCTCCATTCTCCAGGCGGGATCCTGACTTTGACTACTTAAAAATTTAACACCTTTATTCTTCAGGCGGGCTCCTGACTTGGACTGCTTAAAATATTTAACACTTTCATTCTTCAGGCGGGCTCCTGACTTCGACTACTTAAAAATTTAACACCTCCATTCTCCAGGTGTCACCTCTATTATTTAGGCGGGCTCCTGATTGCTAAAATTGAATTGTATGTCTCTATTCTCCAGGCGGACTCCTGATTGCTAAAATTCAAAATGCGTGTCTCTGTTCTCCAGACGGACTCCTGACTTTTAAAATTTAAACTGTATGTCTCCGTTCTTCAGGCGGACTCCTGACACCAAACTTAAAAAGTATGTCTCTGTTCTCCAGGCGGACTCCTGACTTCAACAAAATAATCAACCAACGGAAATTTTTCTGCCCCAGTTTGGAAGCTGGGTGTATGGGTGAGTGTTAAACTGAATCATATTATCACATATTACTAAGAATTGAAAGCTAAATCCTATTATCCAGGGAAGCCCTGACAACTCCTCATAATTACAAACCTAAAGTATTACTCTCACTATATCATGTTATCTACAAGGGTTTAAACTACATCCTTTTATCCAGGAAGATCCCGTCAACTCCAAATAATTATGAACCTAAGGTGTTACTTCTCACTATACCATGTTATCTTATCCGGTTATTTGAATTATGTCCTATTATCCAGGAAGGTCCTGACAACTTGCATTTTATCCTAAACATGTAAACTTTGCAACCAAATTATATTCCCCTGCGCTATTCATGATTATCTCGTATTTAATCAAACCGCACTTTGCGGTCAAACTTGATTACTGCTTGCTTTCCCTTTATGGAGAATTCCTCCTGAACAACCAACTCTGCCCCTGTTCCAATCAAAGAAAATTCTGTTAGTTTAAAATGGTGGTTAGTTGGTGGCATTCTTGCTGAAAAATCCTTCCCCTGCATTGCCTTGTGTTGACTGACCTCCACGCACTGACCCTGAACCGCTTGACTTTCTAACCAACTTTTAAATTCCCCAACCTCTGGCAACCTAAATGTTTTGTACCCATGCTATTATTTCGCTTTTCTGACCCTTTTGTTTGAACCTTTGCATTTCCCACGACATCTCCCAATCAGTTTACCGATGAAACTTCCGTTAATTCCCTGTATTCCATTTTACATCATGTTGTTTTTGACATGCTCTGACCACGTTGTACTTTACAATTCCGGAAGCTGGTAGTGAGCCTTGAGATCGCTTCCCACTTGCCTTTGAACATAACTGACATTAGAACATTTAGACAAACAAAACCCCCAAAAGAGAATGAAATGCAATGGTTTTACGGATTAGGGATAAGAAGAATCCAAAACCGGATGACTACTAAAAATGAAGTGAAGAAAAGAAACTTATTTGACCGGAATAGCTGACGCCAATGGTCATGACATGCATTTCGGACTAATCGACCCAATCGATCCAACTAAAACATCTCTCAATTGCCATACCTCATTGCTCAGAACTTCCATCAATTGTTTGAATTACCCAGACCTTAACCTTGTTTCCTGCAGTACCACGCAACGGTTTCCATTAACAGACCTTTCTCAGTTTGCCATCTCTCAACTCACTTTCGCCTTGAGGTGCCCGTGAAGGTTTTCACCACCAAGACTCTCTCATTTTATTTTCTCTCAGCTCCCGTCACCTTACGGTGCCCGTGAAGGTTTTCACCAATAAGACTTTCTCATTTTTACTTTTGTTTTTTCTTGCTTGAACCAGAGTGTTGCCACTGTTACGAATTACCGCTACCTGTTCGACCTGGCATTTCTTAGAAATTGACCAGAAGGTCTTTCTTTGGACCGTAATATAGGCTTTTGGATTGGGTTAGAAATAAAGGTATAAAAGGCTCAAAACAATTCAAATGGGTTTAAATTACAACTCTCGGAATCCAATTTTTCACAACAATCACAACTTCTGCCCCAGTTTCTTGCTTGGGGATTTTTGGATTTTTATTTTGGTATGACTGAACCTCGGAGTAAGGCTGCCTACGTACCCTTTCGGGATCAAGTCAAACGTAGTTCACTGTATCATAGTTACCTTTGTTGTTGTGTTTTTTTTTTCTTTTCTTCTTCTTTTCCTTCTCTTTCTCTTTCCCTTCACCTTTCATTTTTATTCTTTTTGTTTTTTTTACTTCTTTTTCCTTCTTCTTTCTTTTCTTTTCTTTTCTTTTCTTTTCCCTTGCTTTTCTCTTTTTTTTTGTTCGGCACCTGTATTCCTTGATAGTGTCATTGATTCCGAAAGAGGGGTATGAAAAATAAGTAAGGCTCAAAGGGGATGACAAGGGATAAAAGTGTTTGGTTAGCAGGACAAAACGCCTTCGTCATTTCAATCTTTAAGATACGCCAAATACAAACAAATACATTCAGAAATAAAGAAATCATATATAATATCTCTTGACTGTATCAGAATTGATGGCCATTTCTATATATTTCCCTTCTACATCTGTCAAATACAATGCCCCGTTAGACAACACTCTGGTTACCAAAAATGGTCCCTGCCAGTTTGGGGCAAATTTTTCTTTTGCTTCAGCCCAATGAGGCAAAATCCGCCTCAGTACTAACTGTCCGACTTCAAATTTCCTTCGACACACTTTCTTGTTGTATGCTCTTGCCATTCTTCGTTGGTACAGTTGACCATGACACACTGATGCCAATCTTTTCTCGTCAATCAAACTCAACTGCTCAAGGCGGCTTTTCAACCATTCGTCATCATCGATCTCAGCCTCCGCAACGATTCACAGAGACATGATTTCCACCTCCGCAGGTATTACTGCCTCGGTGCCATACACCAATGAATAAGGAGTCGCCCCTACTGAGGTACGAATGGTGGTGCGGTATCCTAACAATGCAAAAGGTAATTTCTTATGCCACTGTTTAGACCCTTCAACCATGTTCCGGAGTATTTTATTTATATTCTTATTGGCTGCTTCAACCGCACCATTTGCCTTGGGACGGTATGGATTAGAATGCCTATGGGTAATCTTAAACTGCTCACATGTCTCTTTCATCAAATGGCTATTAAGATTAGCTCCATTATCTGTGATGATTACCTTCGGAATCCCAAACCGACAGATGATATTTGAGTGCACGAAGTCGACCACAACTTTCTTAGTCACAGACTTGAACGTCTTAGCTTTCACCCATTTGGTAAAATAGTCTATAGCTACCAGAATAAACCTGTGTCTCATTTGACGCTGCTGGATCAATTGGCCCAATAACATCCATGCCCCACGCAACAAAACGCCATGGTGCGGACATCGTATGTAGTTCTGATGGTGTAGAGTGAATCAAATCTCCATGCACTTGGCACTGATGACATTTACGCACAAAACTGATACAATCCCACTCCATAGTGAGCCAATAATAACCTGCTCGGAGAATCTTTTTTGCTAGAACGTACTCACTCATATGCGGTCCATAAACTTCGGAATGTACCTCAGTCATGATAGATGTGGCCTGTCTCGCGTCCATGTATCTTAACAATCCGAGATCTGGAGTTCTTTTGTACAACACTCCTCCACTAAAGAAAAACCCACTTGCCAATCGCTGAATCATTCTTTTCTGATCACCGGTAGCCTGTACCGAATACACTCCCATCCTGCTGTACTCCTTGATATCATGGAACCACGGCTCGCCGTCGATTTCCTCTTCTATCATATTACAATAAGCATGCTGATCACGGACCTGAATCTGCAACGGATCAACATAAGCCTTGTCTGGATGATGCAACATCGATGCCAAAGTAGCCAAAGCGTCGGCAACCTCATTATGAACCCTTGGAATGTGCCTAAATTCTATAGCCTGAAACTGCTGACAAAGCTCATACAGACACTGCCGGTACGGTATAAGCTTCAAATCCCGTGTTTCCCATTCTCCTTGAATTTGGTGTACCAGTAGGTCCGAGTCACCCATGACCAAGACTTCCCGTACACCCATATATACAGCTAATCTCAATATACATGCCTCATATTCTTCCATGTTGTTCGTACAGTAGAAACAAAGTCGAGCTGTAACAGGGTAATGCTGACCTGTTTCAGAAATAAGTACCGCTCCTATTCCCACGCCTTTCATATTTGCAGCCCCATCAAAGAAAAGTTTCCATATAGGCTTCTCGGCTTGTTCCAATTCATTAACGTGCATCACCTCTTCATCAGGGAAATAAGTTTTCAAAGGTTCATAATCTTCATCGATGGGGTTCTCAGCCAAATGATCGGCTAGTGCCTGTGCTTTCATCGCAGTTCGTGTCACATAGATAATGTCGAACTCTGTAAGCAGGATATGCCACTTTTCAAGCCTCCCTGTGGGCATGGGCTTCTGAAAAATATACTTCAACGGGTCCAAGCGAGATATGAGGTAAGTAGTGTAGGATGACAAATAATGTTTCAACTTCTATGCCACCCAAGTTAGGGCGCAACATGTCCTCTCCAGATGAGTATACTTAACCTCGTAAGTTGTGAACTTCTTGCTGAGATAGTAGATAGCCTGCTCCTTTCTACCCGTAACATCGTGTTGCCCCAGTACCCAGCCGAATAAATTATCCAAAATCGTCATATATAGAATCAAAGGCCTCCCTAGCTCTGGCGGGACCAACACAGGTGGGTTCGACAAATACCCCTTTATCTTATTAAAAGCCTCCTGACATTCATCAGTCCATTTGACCGCAGCATCTTTCTTCGATAATTTGAAAATCGGCTCACAAGTTGTCGTGAGCTGAGCAATGATCCTGCTGATATAGTTCAATCTTCCTAACAAACTCATCACCTCGATTTTGTTTCTTGGAGGTGGCAATTCCTGAATAGCTTTGATCTTCGACGGGTCTAATTCAATACCCCGCCGGCTGACTATAAATCCCAACAACTTCCCAGATGGCACCCCGAAAGCACATTTTGCAGGATTGAGCTTAAGATTGTACCTGCGAAGCCTTTGAAAGAACTTTCTCAAATCTCTGACATGGTCGGATTGCTGTCTAGACTTCACGATCACATCATCCACGTACACCTCGATTTCTTTGTGTATCATATCATGGAATATGGTTGTCATGGCCCTCATATAAGTTGCCCCAGCGTTTTTCAAACCGAACGGCATGACCCGATAATAATACATTCCCCATGGCTTGATGAATGCCGTCTTTTCTGCATCTTCCTCGTCCATTAGAATCTGATGATAACCCGCGTAACAATCCACAAAAGAACCAATATCATGCTTGACACAATTGTCAATTAGTATATGGATGTTGGGCAGTGGGAAATTGTCTTTTGGACTTGCCTTGTTAAGATCCCGATAATCGACACACACCCTGGTCTTGCCATCTTTCTTCGGCACAGGCACAACATTAGCTAACCAAGTGGGATATCGTGTAACCTGACTGACCTTTGCGTCAAATTGCTTGGTAATTTCCTCTTTGATCTTCACACTTATGTCCGTTTTGAATTTCCTCAACTTCTGCTTGACAGGCGGGAATGCCGGATCAGTGGGCAATTTGTGAACCACCAAATCGGTGCTTAGACCTGGCATATCATCATACGACCATGCAAAAACATCTTTGTACTCATGTAATACTCTAATTATCTCCTCCTTGAGTTGTGGCTCCAGATGAACACTTACTTTAGTTTCCCGCACATTGAATTGGTCCCCTAGATTAACTGCTTCTGTGTCATTTAGGTTGGGTTTGGGTTTTTCTTCAAAGTGACTTAATTCTTTACTAATTTCCTCATAAGCCTCATCGTCATTACAATCCACCCCATCATCACACTCGATTTCTTGTATTATTATTTCTGAGCTAGATTGGCTTTTAAAACTGGGCCAAAGATTCCTCATGCATGTCATATCATTGATATCAGCATAAAAAGAACTGTACAAAAGAAAAGAAAAAATGGAAACAAAATTAGGAACGAAGAAAATTGCATTTCATTGAATGTAAAGATAACATGGTTTTAACTCATCCAAACGGACGGAACATAGCAACTGGATTACAAACTTTGGAATAATCCAGGTGACAAAAGAAAAACAAAACCCACTACCATGACTCCCTCCGAATTGGAAGATGAGTAGCTTCCCAATTGTTGATGTTAGCATGTGGTCCGATGTACTGTATATCTGCTCCGCTTGACCCTTCCCCGGCCTCAACCATGTTCACTTCAGCAAATACTCTCTCGAACACCTTATCCAAGTTCCCCTCTGCCCCAATCAGTGGACCTGACACCTTTGCCAATGACTGCTTCTTGCTACCCGGCCTGACGAAGGACCTGGACAAGCGTGGAATCGGTTTGGGAAGAACCCAAGCTTTCTTTTTCAACTTACGAGCCCTTCTAACATCTGCCGATGTTGGTTTGAACCCTAGTCCGAAGGTGTTTAGATTTTTGGGCAGAGAAACAGGTTGAGCAATGCCCTGAAGTTCAGCCCCCAGACCTTTTCCTGGCACGAACCCATTACTCAGCATTTCTGATACTACCATGACGGTCGCAGCTGCCACCCTGGGACATGGAATGCTTTTACCCTCGGGCACTCTGCTCACCGGGACCGTGTCGAAGACCTGATAAACCCATGGTCCCTTATCATCTTCAGTTTCTATAAAGGGCACAATGGCATCATTCATGGCGCATGTGGGATCTTCCCCATATAACACAATTTCTTGTCTGTCCCACTCGAACTTGACCATTTGGTGCAGTGTGGAAGGCACTGCTTTGGCCGCGTGGATCCATGGTCGACCCAACAAAAGATTGTAGGACACTGCAGCATCCAACACCTGAAATTCCATAGTGAACTCGACTGGGCCAATAGTCAATTCGAGTATAATATCCCCCACTGTGTTTGTTCCCCCTCCGTCGAACCCTCGAACACAAATACTATTTTTGCGGATTCTATCATCATCAATCTTCAACTTGTTCAATGTGGACAACGTACAAATATTAGTACTTGACCCATTATCGATCAACGCCCGAGTAACCATTGAACCTTCACACTTGACCATTAAGTAGAGAGCTTTATTGTGTTCTGTGCCTTCCACAGGCAATTCATCATCAGAAAATGCTACCCTGTTTACCTCAAAGATCTTGTTGGCAATTGTCTCCAGATGGTTCACTGAAATTTTGTCGGGCACATGAGCTTCATTCAATATCTTCATCAAAGCTCGGCAATGCTCGTCAGAATGGATCAATAATGACAACAACGAGATCTGAGCCGGTGTTTTTCTCAATTGTTCAACAATGGAATAATCTTGCACTTTCATCTTTTTAGAAATTCTTCTGCCTCTTCTTCCGTCACAGCCTTTTTGACTAGCACTGGATTGTCTTTAGCGCCCCTAGCCTTTCTCAACTCTTCGGGAGCAAAACAACGTCCCGACCGAGTTAGCCCTTGTGCTTCACAACTCTCTTCCTCAATTTCCTTTCCTTTGTATGTCACCACTACCTTGTCATATTTCCACGGTACGGCTTTGCTATCAACCACGGGTAATTGGACTACCGATTTTATGACAACTGGTTCTATTAGGCCCCTTTTACAACAACCACGGGCGCAGATGATGACCCCGATACCACTAACTTGACTGACTCTGGCTTTTTTGTAGCAACAAATGGTCCTTTTCCCATTACCAACACTGGCTTATCTTTTATTGCTTTTAGCTGAACCACTGGCTTTGCGCTAACTGTCTTTTCTTTGACCTTGGCTTCCGTAGAACAGATCACCATAACCGTCTGCGAGGGTTTTTTAGGCTCTGTCCCCTTATGTATCAGTTCGATCATATTGGCTTCATAATGCGCTGGTAACGGATTTTGATTGATGTTTGGGGCCTCTGGAGCCTGTACTTCAATACGGTGATTATCAATGAGTTCTTGTACCGCATTTTCAACTTCCAACATTTTTCAGTATCGAGCCCCGGCATCCCTAAGTAATACTCGCAGCTAACAGAATGGTCCAGGTTTCTGGGAAGGGGGTTTGGTGCTTTGGACTCAATTGGGGTCAACATTCCCAACTGTTTCAATCTATGGAAGAGAGCGGTGTAAGATTCTCCCAGCGGAGTAAATGTTTTTCTGTTTGGGGCCTTCTCACTTCTAAAAGCTTGGTTTGGGCGGAAGCTGGTTCCTGGTCTGTTTGCCCTGGGAGGTGGATAGGTGTTTTGTGGGGGTGGATGTGTGTTTTGAGGATTCGGTGCACGCCATTGCGAGTGCACCGGAGGCTGAGTGTAGGTCTGGGCGTGGTGGATAGAAAAGTGTGGTTCTGGTGGTGGATAGTAGTGTTGCGGTGGGCCATATGGGGTATATTGGTAGTTTGGGTGGTGGGGTCTGGGTTGGTTGTAGTAGGGTGGAGGGTTATTGGGCCTGGACCAAGCACTAGCTTCAACCGTAGCAACTTCTTCCTTCTTCTTCTTTCCAAGCACACCACCAGTACCGCTTTGGATGGCCTGGGTGGTTGCTTTCAATGTCGAGTAGCTTAGGATCTTGTTAGATTTCAATCCCTCTTCAATCATGGCTCCCATCTTTACCACTTCAGTAAACGACTTTCCGACAAATGTCACTAGATGACCAAAATAGGTAGGCTACAGTGTTTGCAAGAAGTAATCTACCATCTCACTCTCCCTCATTGGAGGATCAACCCTTGCTGCTTGTTCCCTCCAGCGGAAACCAAACTCTCTAAAACTTTCCCCAGGCTTCTTTTCCAGCTTCAACAATGACAGACGGTCAGGGACTATCTCAAGGTTATACTGAAAATAGCCAATGAATGCTTGTGCCAAATCATCCCATGTATACCATCGGTCGTGGTCCTGTCTCGTGTACCATTCCAGCGTGGACCCGCTCAAGCTTTGACCGAAATAGGCTATGAACAATTCATCCTCTCCCCTAGTACCTCTCATTTTGCTACAAAAGCCACGCAGATGGGCCACCGGGTCGCCATGTCCCTCGTACAAATCAAACTTGGGCATTTTGAAACCTGCGGGCAACTGGACATCAGGGAAAGGGCACAAATCTTTGTATGCAACGCTGACTTGGTTGCCTAAACCATGCATGTTCCTGAAGGATTGCTCCAGGCTTTTGACTTTACGAATCACTTCCTCTTGTTCTGCATTCTTAACCGGTTTCTCAACTTCTCCAAGGATTTCAAAATGGGGAGAATAAGTATATGGCTCAGGCGCTTTGAAAGTGGGTTCGGGAGGGTAATATTGGGTGTTGTGATCTTGGAATAGCGGTTCACTAGACGATCTATGTAATGGGGCTGGGGGAGGTGCCACAAAGACTGGAACCATGGGTGGGGAAGGGTTCTGTTTGGGGGTGGAGCTGGGGGAGCGTATGAGGTAGTACCATAGCCCTGGGCATGATAGGGGAAGTCTAAAGATGCGTGAGGAGTGGTGGGTTCCTGAGCTTGAGCCAGGGGTGGGATGTAAGATGGATTAGCGGGGTATAGTGGTGCCGGATGTCCCTGAGACCATGCCCGATGCATTTCGGCCATTTGTGCTTTTAGTTTCCTCATCTCTTCTTTCATAGCACCCATATCTGTTACACAACTTCATTTGAAGGGTCTACGATGCTGATTTCCGAGTCCTGAACTGTCATGTTTACTTTATCTTTCGACCGGGTGTTGTACGGGTGAGTTGCCAGAATTGCCAATCAACTAACCACCTGCCTGGACTCACACATTTAGACAACCACTTTGTCAGCGATTAAGTTTTAACAGATTTGACAACCGCACGTTGGTATGAATGCACCTATACAGTTAATCATTTCAATTATGTGTCTGCTCGATTGCATGCGTCATCGCGGCACTTCGTTCCTTGTTTCTTTTTACCTTTCTTTCACATTTTTTTGTGCTTTTTTTTATTTCTTTTTCTTTTGTGTTTCCGCTCATTTTTTGCTTTCTCTTTTGTTTTTCCGTTCTCTTCTTTCTTTCTCTCTTTCTTTCTTTCGTTTTGTTGTTACGATTACGGTCGAATCCTATGGAGATTGCCTACGTATCGTGACCCCGCATGAATCAGACCAAGCATAGTTCGTGAACAATAAATGCAAAAATAACGAGTGGAAATAAGAATTATTTTTAAAAATTTCATTTTTCATTACTAAAACAAACTATTACAAACTAAACCTTTTCCAGAATGAAACTAACAGACGCAAATTAAAAGCAAACACAGACTCTAAGACTGCAAACATACTTGACCTGAAAAGATAACGGACATACGAAAGACAGACTAAAAAGGTAGAAAACTACAGATATGGCCTATGCATACTCTAGTGCTTCAAACTTAGGTGTTAGTGGGGCGTCGTTCGGCCTCGCCGCGGGCCTAGGATCCAGATCCCTTTCAAGCTGCTCTAATTCATTCATGGTTCGTTTCACATAGATCACCACTGCGGAGATAAAAGTAGTGGGGGTCATGTCTTCACAAACCCGGCATCTCCTGAAAATGGCATGAGCAATGGCTCTAATCCTGTCTTTTGTGTTCTTCTTTTCTATAAGCAATCGTCTTATCTGATCACTGCATGTCTTTAAAGCTCAAGAGTCCTGCAGGTGTTGATCTTGCAACTGCTGCACTTCTACCTCCATTTGGGCCAACAAGTCGTAACAATGTCCACTTTCAATTCCAAAATCTCTAGCCGGCCTAACCATTTTACCCTCAAGAGCAACCACTTTTCTCTTTAAGTCGGCAACAATTTTCTCATAGTCCCTTTTCAACTGATTCAAGTACTGGTGACGCTCCTCTGTTCTGGTAGCCCACTGTGCTTTAAGCTCTGCCATGATATTTTCTGATTTATCTAATTCATCCCGCCATTCCCTGACTTCGTTTTCCAATCTTTTAATCAATTGCTCATCGGATCGGCTCCTCGGTTGCTTATCGACGGTTATCTTCAATTGCCGAATTTGGGCCCTAAGCACTTCGTTTTCTCGAGCCAGTCTGTTCTTTTCACCTTGATCCGCGACAACCTGTACACTGTTCACGAATTTCAGACTCTTAACTTGCTGCTTCAGTTTACCAATCCCAACTCGATAGCCTTCTTCCTTTGCTAACCAGTCCCACTGCTCTTGGGACGACTTGGCAAAATCTTTGAGATGAGGTCTTTTAGCCGGTCTCCCGCATGCCACGTCACCTCTGAACCAATCATGATACCCCGGGGCAACTTCCCCTTTAGCCCTATCTGACACACAAGTGTTCGCCATCAAATGTTGACACTCACTCCAGATTTGGCGAACCTCTTCTTCGGGGAACCGACCATCAGGACTAATTTCGACCACTTGGGTACTCAGATCTTCATCTCTCGGTACTACTTGATACCTCCCGAGTTGCCTCAGAACCCGATATGGTGCATAGGGCTGGATGCTTTTGAGTCCCATCAACAGAAAATGCGGCCGGGCTGCTGGCATATATATGACTTCTTCGACAGGCAACCATCCAAGCACCCACTGTATCTGGCTGGCAGTGAGGGTCCGAAATAATGATGTCCAGGCCGTGACTCCTTCAGGTAGACTATCCCCTTTGATTCTTGTGTAAAATTCTCCTATACAAGTTTTCTCAAATGAAGCATAACTCAATAGCTAAGAGCGTGGGCACAAATGCTCAGTCATCAACATTTGTAACAACAAGTTACATCCCTCAAAAAATTTGCCCCCGGCTTTGCAAGCTGTGAGAGCCCGGAAGATGTCAGCCACGATCATAGGTGCTAAAGTGCTTTTCCCCATGGTTTGCAAAGTACTGACGACCCCCGCTACTTTCAAATCAATAGTACCATCTTTCCTTGGGAATACTATGAGGCCCAAAAAGGCTATCATAAAAGCCACCCGTCTGTGTTCCTCCCATTTTTGTCGGTTACTTCTGTTGCATAGCTTAAAGTCTGGATTATTGAACCCGCCCACGTGACCATATCTATCATATATGAAGCGAAAACTGCAGAAACCCTTTGCAAAGTCTGGATGATGAATCGTTCGGGGTATTTTCAAGGAATCCAAAAACCGGTGTATGGTAATGGCCCTGGGAGCAATTAAGTATTTGAACCTCAACGGAGCTTGATCACTTCCAATGTAGCCCGCTATTTCTTCCAATGTCGGGGTTAGCTCAAAGTCTGAGAAATGAAATACATTATGTGCCGAATCCCAATAGGCGACCAATGCCCTGATAATATCCCCCCGAGGCTGAATGTCTAATAAATCTGGAAGATCTTTCAAATATTTTTTCACTTCGTCTTGCCCCTCTTTGCCTAAATCATTCCACCATAATTGCAACTCAAAAGGGATTTTGGTCATTATTGAAAAGGGCTCATTTATCATCGTACTCATCCTGCACATTTATTAAAGCGTTTAAGCAAAAGAAAAACTTTTATTTGACTCAAAAAAAAACTATCTATAGCTTGACTCAAAATTACCTATATATTTTCAAATTTTACAAGTGAAGAACTCGACTCTCAAACGCGGCCTTTCAGTACTTCGGGAACCAAGATGCGAAAATCAACCAGTCACAAATCAAAAATTGACCAAGATGGCCGTTTTTGCAAAGTCAGCCTTCCAGCGTCCCTTTTGGGGACATTCGGCTATTTATGACAAGATGGCTCTACTTGACTTATTTACAACTCTTTACTTGTTTTTTTTAAGATAAAAGACCCGGTATTGCAACACGGCCTTTCAACGCCTCGAGGACGAAAACTTAAGGCTGTGAGGGTCGAAAAATGAAAACATGACCAAAGGTGGCCATTTATGCAAGGTCAGCCTTCCGGCGTTCCGTTTGGGAACATTTGGCAATTTTTGACAAAACAGCATCACCGAACTTTGTTATGACGAAAAATAAAAATTTTGACATTTTTTTTGCTGTTTTTGCAAAGGAAAGGTTGGACCTGATGAGGGTTGCCTACGTATCCCACACCCTGTGAGAATCAAACCGGCGTAGTTCGGACCCATTAACCGAACTATTTTAAAACAATACTCTTTTCCATTTTCAATTTTTCTTTTTCAACAAACAATAAACAACCTACTTTCCAAACTTAAGAATAAAAAACTCTTTTTTTCTATTTTTCTTTTGCTGCTAGTAAAACAGACTCTTGGAAATAAAGCATTTTCCTATTTCATTTTCTCAAAATTTCGGCAGAGTTTCGACAGTGTTTGGGCATTGGGTTTTTAACTCCCTACCTGTTATTTCTCGCTCTTTTTCTTTTCTTTTATTTTTTTCCCTCAAATTTCCAACATTTTTGAAATTTAGAAACCGGTCAACATGCAGGTTCGGAACAAATAAATGCTCAGCATAAGAGAATGCATCAGGATGATCTTTTTTATTTCAGGTTGCTAGTCCTGGACGGACCCAACCCCTGTGTTGAGTCCCCTAAGTCAAATGCAACGTGATGCAAATAAGCGTTCCTACTAGGGATCCGGCATGAAGTCACGTTATTCTATGTTCAAAACTTGGGTCAGTGTTCTAGACTGTGTACCCGAGCGGACAACTCTAGTCGAGGAGGGGGCAACTTACCGGGAACCAAAAGGCCATCCAGCTTCGTAACTAGTCCGACCTCTTTCTTACTTCAAGGTATGACACTAACAGAATAGGGAGTCTCAACCAGTAAGCACATCCCTGGAGGTGAAGAGAGAAAGGTGTCGGCACAGTTTATATACAATTCAGATAATATCAAAGCGGTAACATTTAGCACATTCAGCGCAAAACATGTAGGAAAATCAGATACAATTAAATACAACAATTTATCTAAGCTCGAATTCTGAACCCTGAACCAGAGATTCTGGGTTCGATCCCCAGCAGAGTCGCCAGAGCTGTCATACCTCCTTTTCACTACACCCGTAAGGGTGTAAAGACGTTTTTCCATTTAAAGGACAATCGGAACGGGATTTAATTATTAATTATTCAGAGTCACCACTTGAGAGATTAATGGTGTCCTAATTCACCGGTTGAACCCCGAACCGAGGAAAAATATGACTCTGTTACAATCTGCGAACCAGAAATTCGAGTAAGGAATTCTGTTAACCCGGGAGAAGGAGTTAGGCATTCCTGAGTTCCGTGGTTCTAGCACGGTTGCTTAACTGTTGTATTTAATTTTATCTGATCTTAATACATGCTAGCTTATGTGACTTTTATAATTATTTTTAAAAGAAGTCCAACGTCATGAAAATACGATTCGAACCGCGCCGCAATCAATGCGCCCGTGGTTGTCAACACACCTCAACTTCTTTGAGATTGGGATTTAGGCCGCATCAATGCGCGCCTGAATTTAAGAAAGTGATTTAATTAAATCGTGCCTAAAGATTCTAACGTATTATTATTATTGGGGAAGGTTGTGGAATTTACTAAACAACCTTTCCAAACTTAAACATTTTGATAATTCTATTGTTATCTACTTAATTTGTTTCTAAGAATCCTGATTGGTTAAGGCCATACCTTTCAAATCCGAGTTCAAATATCCAGAAAGAAAATGCAGAAAATTGGTCTTGAGCCTAGAAGGCCCAAATCATATAATTGCACATGTTGTGAGCTCAAACTCCTACAGCTCCAAGCATTGGGACTAACGCAGGCCAAAATTTTAAACCCAACGACATGCATCTGTGAAGCCCAGGGATCGAGCCCTTGGGGCACCCTTCGGTTTAACTAATTGCTTCAGGTTTTTAATGCACTTAGGCCCAATTCAAGTCCCTACTCGACCACGACGGACCTGGGCTGCCTATTAATACGCCAGGCCCAAATGAAAACTGGCACAGTACAAAGCTATTGAATATGCAATTCAGATTAAAACCAAAATTGAACCAATCACGCGTATTGAACTCAAAATAAGTTGTAACTTTGCAAATTTAACTTTAACAAACTGCTAAACTTAAACAAACTGAAAGCTACAAGTACATAGACATGGAATGCAACAGTCTGAACAGTCTGGAAATGGTTTGAACTAACAATCCCTAATATGATTCAATCCAAACGAATCAGATATGTATAATCACTTACCAGTCAACTAATTACAGCTATATACATCCAACGAGCACAGATTGACCAAGGTGATTGCATTTCATCCCACATTGTGATTACATCAAGGTGATTTTGAAAGTGTACCTGGAAATTGGAATGTAAATAGAGAAGGGGAAATTAGCAGCAGTAACAACTCAGCAGCAGCTCAGAAACTAAAGTAATAACCCAGTGACAGTCAGTGAAGGAGTAATACAGTCCGCCCAGGTTCAACAGTTCAGAAGAAATGAGTTGAAATGCAGAGCAAACTCAATGAATTAACCCAAAACACACTCAGGAATGTCAACCATTACAAATCCAGATAGATGATTCCAAATCCGACTTGTTTGAACTTAGAAACCACTTGAAATTAACCCAGGAAAAGTGCTGAACTTCAGCTAACAGAACTTGAACTAATCATGCAAATCAACTAATCTTTTGTGAATTTCAGATCTGGGGACTGAAGAATATTTATTGGAATTTTTTTTTTCGCTAAAAATTCCCTCCCCCTCCTCAAGGCACTTCATGCCCTTTTATAGGTGATACCCAAGGGTTAATTAGTATTTGGATTCTCTTTTTAGTCCCTCCCATATTTTCAGTTTAGCCCCTCATTTCTTTACTTGTTTCCCAAGCTAATATCCTAAGTTGGCTGAAATCTACACTAAAATACCCTTCTAGAAGGCCCTAGGATGCTCTCCTACCCCCTAAAATACCTATACTACCCTTACCCTCACTTTGAAATTACTATTCCCAAAGAAACTGCCATTTTCCCTGCCTAAACTACCCCCGAAAGCTTCTCAAAGTTACTGATTCTACCTATATTCTCAACAACTATAACCAATCCCCTGAATTAATTCAAAACTAACTACGACTGATTAATTAGAACTTAGAAATTACCCAATTGAACTAACCAATCTCAATTATTCAATCACCCAAACCCAAACAACTTAAAAAAAAACAGGATCAGTCAACATTAATGGACAAGATGGTACTGAATCCAAACTAATTAATTATGCCGATTCTGCAATTAAAATTGTGATTAACTAATAAATGACACATGCATCAAACTAAATTAAAAATGTGAAGATGCTTTACTGATCAAGGAGCAAGGAACAAAGAAGATTTAAACTATACTAATACACAAAATAAATCGTAAAATTAACAGAATACTTTAATGAAATCAAAACTATAACTGACACTTCAACTATGTAAGTGAAAGAAACAAGAAAACTCACTGAAGCACGAGAAACTCCGGCCAGCTGCTATCATCTGAATCTTTCCCGATTTTTGCACATAACATCCCTAACCATGTGTTTTTACAAGATAACACATGGTTAAGGATATTATGGTCTAAAATCACCAATATTTTGGGTTAGGGTTTTGGCCAGAAATTTTTAGATCTGAAATTCGAGCCGCTTCACCGGGATTCGAAGGGAGATGGTCATGGATTTGGGTTGAGGGAAGTCTGGGGATGATGTAGTATAATTTTGGGCTGGTTTGGAAGAAATTGCGACTTGGCCGAAAACTTCAATCGGAGATTCCACGAGTTCCGACAATATTTGAGGAAAACTAATGGTAGGAATGGAAAGAGGAGAGTGAGGAGGACGAGGGGTGTAAATTTGGGGGTGATTAGCGTCGGCGCCGCCACCGACGATCTAGGGGTTTCAGGGCGGCGCGGCTAGGGTTTGTGGGGGGTGAGGAAGACGATGAGGAATGGGGTGGGGGGCCTTCGGACAGTCTTATAATACGCCTACCTAGCCTCTGAGCCGTTGATCTGGTTAACCTCGATGGCTTGGATTAATCGACGCCAAACAGCGTCGTTTTGAATTTATCGCATCGGACCGGATGGGGAGAGGGTTCTGGGCTTGGGTCGGAACAACAGTTTGGGCTAGGGTTTGGGTTAAATTTGAGATGAGCCCAATTTTGTTCTTGTTTGTTGTTTTTTCTCTTTTATTTCTTTTATCTATTCTTGTATTTTGTTTTCCACTTTGTAATTTTGTATTTATTTTTTCTGATTTTATAAAATTGCAAAAATTAAAATAAAGTCCTAATATATTTCAAAACTAAACTAATTAAATTCTAGAATTATTTAAAACCTATTTTACGCCAAATTTACGATTAAAACAATTAAAATGCGAAAGTGAGCTATTTTGTATCCTAAATGCAAATGTGTTTTTTTGTATTTTATATGAATTAACATGCACAAATAAAATGCAACCATTATCAGAAAATGATATCAAAATGCACAAAAAATTGTAAAAATAGAGAAAATTTATTCTGTTGGAATTTTTGGGAATTATTCATAGATAGGGCAAAAATCACGTGCTCACAGTGGCTTCTGCGCTTTTGTCATTTAAGTTGCTTGCAAAAGCTATTGCAGCCCAGTTATCAGGTACACGAGGTAAAGTCATTCTTTCACGTTGGAATCTATCAACAAAATCTCTGAGCAACTCGGAGTCCCCTTGCTTGATTTTGAAAATATCCTCCATTCTTTTCTCAACTTTTTGAGCTCCCGAGTGTGCTTTAATAAAAGAATCTGCAAGCTCAGCAAAAGAATTAATAGAATTTTCGGGTAAAAGAGAATACCAGGTTAATGCACCCTGGTGAGTGTTTCTCTAAATTTCCTGATTAGTACTGATTCAATTTCTTGTTTGGTCAAGTCATTGCCTTTCACGCCTGTTGTAAATGCAGTTACGTGATCACGTGGGTCTGTTGTGCCATCATATTTCGAGACGTCAGGCATTTTGAACTTTTTAGGGATTGGAAGGGGAGCAGCACTTGGTTTCCAAGGTTGTTGTGAGTATTTATCCACATCCACTCCTTTGATTACAGGGGGAACTCCAGGGATTTGCTCAATGCGCTCATTCTGTTCCTTAAGCTGTTTCTGCAAAGTTAGTACTAAATTTTGAAAATGAGAATTATTTGAATTACCTGGTTCTCCTTCCTGTGGTTCGCTGGGGGTTCCTCCATTTCCAGAATTAACAAGGCCAGAACGAGGATCTCCAATGTATTATTATTAGGAGTAGGTGTGGGTGGTGCAACAGGTAACCGACTAACTAGAGCCTGAAGAGCTTTGCTAACCCGTGCATCAATTACTTTTTATAAAGCTTCATCTACCCCTTCAAAATGTTCCGATTGCTCTTGTTGATCAGCACAAGATTCAGGAGCAGGAGTGCCTTCACGATATTGATGTGGTGAATTTTGAGAGGAGGGAACCACGTCAATGTTCTGTAAATCTCCTTGATTTTGATGGATTTGATTTTCATGGTTTCCCAAGGTGTTTTCACTGTTATTGTTGTTTGACATGATGATAACAACGGCTGGAATATAGCTTAAAAGAGAAGATTATCATATTCCCGGTAACGGAACCAATTTGTTTAATCAAAAATCTGAGTCTTTGATCAAAACTAGAAATAAAGAGAAATTCGGGTTACTGATAATCTGGAGACGAAAATAATAGAAGATTTCTGAGAATAATAAAGTAATAAGTAGTTTTGTATTTCAGTGTAATCTCAATAATATTTCGTGTCCTTACAGATGTTGAGTCCTTCTCCTTTTATAGTTGATTCTAGGAGAAGATGTAATGCCTTTGTCTTAATGAGGCAATTATGAGCAATAAATGACATTTAAAAGAAACGTTACACAATCATTTCTATTTAATTCAGATTCTCTAACGTATTTGATATTTAATGCTGTATTTAGACTCTTTTATGTCATAAGATTCGTATCTTCAACTTCTTCCAATCTTTGATCTTTAAATAACTCGAATAGGTACGAGACTCGTACCTATTTTAGTAACGGTCTACACCTATGTTGCTTTCTTTTCCCCATATCTGTGTCGCCCGTGCCTCTTGGCTATTTATTGCGTTTTGACCTTTTGACCAGTCCACGTGTCATGACACGTCATCTTCAATATTCAGACTCAGTTTTTTCCCAATACAACTTCAAGGTCATAAAACAACCATGAGATACGTCCATAGCTACCAAGATAGCCATTGCTAGTGGCTTGGATACAGAATGTTAGTTTACAAATACGAAGTACGCAAATACTTTAGTGCCTACTCAATTACGTAATTTACATAGTGATTAATGTTGTCAATTCTTATTCTCTCTTGTTTCAATCAATTCATGAACGGATGAGAGGTCCGTGTACAATTAACAGAAGCACACAGCTTAAGAAAACAAGTAGAATCATTCAAAATCCAATCATAAAACAATCAGTGAAATGAAGGTCAATTCATATAGAAGAAACAAGGACGAAGGGTGGACCTTAATGAGCAGATTTGAAGCTCGACTGATACAAAACTGGAGCCTAAAAATCGACTGAATAAGCAACAGCAAAATTGGTCCGAGAACCGCGAACTTAGACCTCAACGAACCTCGAACAACGACCTTCGGCGACCTCAAAACTCGCCGGAGAACTCGAACTAAACCCGAAAAACAAAATCGACAAAATCCATGACAGGGAATAGCGATTTGGGGTTGTTTTGGGTTGGTGATAACCTTCTATGCTTTTTGTTGGATCCATTTTGCGGTTTGTTTCTTGTGCATTTCAGTATGTCTCTTTCAAGAAAATGGCTGTCGTTCCAGCCTTAGGAAAGTAGGTTGGTTCGTTGTGTTGAAGGAACTTTCTTGGTTGTAAGGTGACGAAGAAGAAACGGAGGCGAAGAGGGGTGCTATGTTTTTAAAATCAAAAATGGTTGAAGTTTTCTTTCATGGCTGCTTAGGTCTTAGAGTTTTTTTTTTCAAAATCAAAGAAGATGATCGGGGGTCTCGTATGTGTATTGCGGCGCTGTATGTCCCTAGGGTTCTAGGCTTTGTCTTTTCTGTATTTTTTAGCTCTTAGGCATTAGTTTTTCTTCATAGGAACCGCTAATCTCCTCAGAGTCTACGGTTTAATTGTTTTATAGGATTTTTTTAGGTTAAGGGGTATGGGTCTAGGAATTATGGGTTTGGAAATTACGGGCTAGGTCCAAAAATTAAGCCTAAGAATGGGTCGTTTGAGCCCAAATTTTATTTTTTCTCCGCGAACGAGACTAAAATACGATCTCATTTATTACTTAGTCCTACTTAAGTAAAATAATTATTAAAATAAGGCTGACAGTTAAAACAAGACTATTTTTGGTATTTCTCAAGATTAAAAATGACTACAAAATATTAATGAAACCATTTTTGTAATTTTCATTTTCTTGTAATAAAATAAAGTAAAAGAGTCAAAATTAGTTGAAATAACGACATTAGGCCTAAATTAAATATTAACGTGCTAAAATATGAAGAATCTTGGGGAGGGTCAAAAATCACATGTCTACAATGATTTAGACATGTATTGCTTTATGGCGGGACTCTGTCCCGACCTTTATGAAAATTATGTATTCTTATAGGCTTGTAGACAGATGTCATGTACGTAAAAGATTGTATGGCCTTGTCGGCCTGTGTTCAATATATGAGTGGATATTTGGTTTTATAGGCTCGCATGTCTTATGTATAAATTGGTATCTCACGTTGTATTCTACTTAACTCACGGCAGCCTTTTGGCTCAGTTATCTACGATAGTATGATATGTTATGTTGGTAATCGGTTGAATAAAGTACCGGGTGCCCATCACGGCCCATCGATTTGGGTCGTGACACTTGATGCATCCAATAGCTGATACAATGGAGGCAGCATCGATGTTAAAGTTGTATTCGGATAACCTCGGTGCTTCCTTAGGTCTGATAGGACTGTCGAAACTTTTCCTGCTCACGAGTCTCTGGTTGCTCTGACCTCAATCACTTCTCCTTTCATTTTGAATAGAATTTCACCCGGACCCACTACTTTTTGGTCTCCGTTGTACGGTTGGTACCAATCCCTGTTTGACCTTGGTTCACGGTTGATATCTCTCTTGACTCTGTTGATGGTCCTGACAGGATAAACGGACCCTGAAAGGGCCCTACATTGATCATCTTCGACTCTAATTTTGATTGATATCGGTTATGCACGTCGGCCCAAGTAATAGCCGGATATTCTATCAAATTTTGCTTCAACTGTTGTGAAGCCACCGAGCTTCAAACATTGAGTCCCTGGGTGAAAGCTTGAACGGCCCAATCATCAGCGATCGGTGGCAGATCCATCTGTTCCATTTGAAACCGGTAAATGAACTCTCTGAGCATCTCATTATCCTTCTGTTTTACTTTGAAAAGGTCTGATTTCCTGGTCTCAACCTTTATAGCCCCGGCGTGTGCTTTCACAAAAGAATCTGCAAGCATAGCAAATGAGTCGATAGAATTAGGAGGTAAGTTGTGATACCATACCATAGCTCCCTTTAACAGGGTCTCTCCGAACTTCTTCAACGAGACAGACTAGATCTCATCATCCTCCAAGTCGTTCCTTTGATGGCACATGTGTAGGAGGTGACATGCTCGTTTAGGTCGGTCGTTCCGTTGTACTTAGGAATCTCGGGCATATAGAACTTCTTAGGGATCGGCTTTGGAGCTTCGCTTAGAGGAAAAGGTTTTTGCACAAACTTCTTGGAATCCAGGTCTTTCAGTATCGGCAATGCTCCCGGGATTTGGTCGACTCTGGAATTATAGGTTTCCACCTCCTTGTCATTTGCTTCAATTTTCTTCTCCCCCGATTCTATCCATTTTATTAGTTCTTCAAGCATCTTCATGATCTCAAGGTTGGTTCCTAATTTATTTTCATTCGACCTCTCTGTGACCGATTCATCCCTGCGGGTGACTTCATGGGACAGATCAGGTTCAATTCTACTCGGTGCGCGGCTTTGGTTCTATAACTGAGCTATCGCCTGTTGTTGAGCCTGTATCATTTGGAAGATCATCCGTAAATTGATCTCATCTCCTCCATTGTTTTGTTTATTCTGAGCTGCTAATCGGGATCCACCACAGGCGCTATTCTCGGGGTCGGTAGGCAAATTTATGTCGAGAGCCACATGTGAGTTAGCGTCAAATGGTTTCGTGATTGGAATTCAGTTGGGATCAACAGGCAGTACCTCGTCACTGGGCGCAATGTTGTTATTTTTACCATGATGGCCGGATTCGTTGTCAACATGTAGGGGTGTTGATTGAGAGTTTGACATTTTGAGTTTTATCTTGAAATTAGAGACACTTCATAGAACAAGTGTAAAGTAGTGTGTGTTATGAAAATTTATATCAAATAACCACTATTATACTTAGCCCCACGGTGGGCGCCAAACTGTTTACCCTCAAAATCAGATAACAATTGAATTTGTAAGTGGTTCTAAGAATATGCGGTTTAACTTTACACAAAGTGATAAATTCAGTTGCAATTGAATTAAACAATGGTAAAATAAATTCAAACCACGCGGATTGAACAGTTATAGTCTTGGGAGGTCAGTCACGCTTGAACTGGGTGCACTTCGATCGGTATCAAGATATAGAAGAGCAAGAGTTTAAAGTGAGAAATAATAATGTATTGCTTTGGAGTGCGTGTTATAATGTGGAAAATGAATTATCAGACCCCTCTTTATAAGTAGAGGAATCTTACTTTTGGTACAATTCTACAAAAGGTAAATAATCTCTTGATTTGTTGATTGTCGGTTCCTTATTGATATGTGCTGAGATTCCTACCGTAATATCCGACTAGTCACAGATATTTCAATCTTCTTGTTGGTTATGCTAACAATGTTTCTTCGAGCTCGTTCGGGGCTAGGATCGATTCCAGGATCGCGTCTTCGATATTCTCGAAAGCAGGCGTTCCGTCCCCAGGTTCTAGCCTGATGGGACTTATGGTCGATCTTCAATCCTTTATTGCCATGTTCTGAGCCCGACTTACCATGCCATAGGTGAGTTTGATTTCGAGCGTATACAATTTCAATCAAAGTTATAACTAGTAGTAATGAACTTCAGGGGTAGTAATACTTGGAAGTTTGAATACAGAGGGCAGGAACAAACTTTCTTTACAATTTGAAGAACCCCTCTGTTACAACCCATATCCACATGTATTAGTTCATGCTATATATTAGTTAACATAAATCCAAGAAGGAATTATCTTTGAGATGATAAGAAGTCAATCCTATTGGTCTTAAGTGATACAAGAGTGTATAAGGGTGATTAACCAGTATTAGAAGTTAAACGAATGAAGGATGTTGTAACTCGTATTTTCAGGTAATCTAGCGGTGCTTAATACACTCAAGAGGTCATTTATTAAGGTATTTTAATCATATAATATCTGTATCATAAGTCATGAAGTCAAACGAGTTATGAAACAAAAGTCGACAAAAGTTGTCGCAACTTTGGTTCATAATTTTACTTAAACATTGGGTCAAATGTTTATAATCTTTTCTCATAATTTACAAGGAATTACGGGGTTATCTACCAACAAAATTAACGATCTATGAGTCTAGTTTCCAACACATTAAACCGTTCATCGATACGATCTCGGAGTAGAGAGATATTCGCGTTTTCGCGAGACTGCGCCAAGCACCTCTCTATGGGGCCCACTAAGTCGGTTTAAGATATTTGGACCTATATAGGATGCCTCCAACCCGTTTTAAGTCATTTCTTTTCACTATTTTCAGACCTTAGAACCCTAGGAACATCCTCTCAAGGTTCTCTCAAGATTCAAGACCCAAAAAAGGGCAAACAACACAAATCAAGTGTCGGGAATTCCGTGGCGCTAGTAAGTCTCTTGTTCTTCTTGTTGTTGCTCATTTTTGTGTCGTTTCAGCTCGTGAGGGAGGTTGTTTTAAAGGGTTTATGTTCTGTAAATACTCACTCATGTTCTTAATATCAATCCTAGGTGATTTCAAGCCTTCTAAAGTGATTCTAGTGCCGAAAAACACTAATTGATCGCTAGTTTCGCTCTTTTGTTGTTGTGGCAGCATTGGAGGGATATTTCATGGAAATTTAAGGTCAAATTGGAGTTGTTCTTTCTGTATAAAGGTAAGGAACCTCTTACTCTATATGTATTTAAGATTATCCAAGTTGCGGCTAAGCCATTGAAGCTAGAACTTGTGAGATATATATCGAAAGGTTTGGTAGTAATGTTATTGTTTTGTGGACTGTTTTGCGTTGTTGTTGGGCTGCGTATTTTACTACTATCTTGTGGAGTTTTGGAGGAGGAATGGTGTGGAGAAACACCATATATATGTAGGGTTATGGGCTGATAGTTATTCGTAACATTTCCAGGTTGTTTGACACGACTACGGTGGTCGTCGTATGTATGGAGTGATTAGGCTGTGTGTGGACTATTTTGGGAGGCTCAATATGTTTATTATTGATGTTGTTTGGGCTGTTTGGTGACTGTTTTGAATAGTGTGAGGTCATATATATAGGGGAGGTGCTGTCCGTTTCATCGTAAAATAGGTTGTGGTCGATACATAATAGTTATGACGCTTAAATGATAACGATAGTATCGTTTCTCTTATTGTAGACTAAGGAGTTTTGACAATTGCATAGCTTGAGATTGGGGCAGTATATACAAGGTATGTGAGGCTATCCCTTTCCTTCTTTTGCACGACTCCGATTGTACATAATGTAATGAACGAGCTTCCAAGATACTCTACTCTTAGAAGCTAGTAGTACTTACATTGTTTTCCCTATTATGGAACGATTGATGTTAATGTTTCTTCTCTTATTCTTATGTTATCAATGTTATTGGTACTTCCTGATTCTTATAAGGTTCATAGTGAAGAGTTAGTCCTAATAACGTGTATAGAGGATACCGACCTTACGTCACTCCGAAAGGTTTAGAATGTGATTCCATGAGTCGAGCATGCATTATATATATGTATCTATTTTACTCTACCGAGCCACGCTATAGTTGGCCGGGTACGACACCTATTGTGCAACCACTGATCAGTTGGGTTTTACCGAGCTCCACATGGCCGGGTACGATTCTACCGAGCCTATTATGGCCGGGTACGAGATATGATGATGATGATGCCCACAGAGGCGAATGCTTTAAAGGTTTATGTATTTATACATATGTATCATGCATTTCATGTAAGTAGCCCTCAGAGGTACTAAGATGTTACATGTTGTATATTCTCTATCCTTGCTTACATTACTGATCGTATTTATGGTTCCTTGCCTTACATACTCAGTACTTTATTCGTACTGACGTCCTTTTATTTGTGGACGCTACATGTCGTGCTGCAGGTCCTGATAGATAGGCAGGTGCAGCTCCCCCACCACAGTAGATTGTCCAGTTCAGCGGTGATTGGCGAGATCCCTTCTCCGGACTTGCCTTGGTCTTGGTATGCAATTTTTGTTATAGACATTATGGGTATGTCGGGCCCTGTTCCGGCTATGTTGCAACACTTATGTTCGTTTAGAGGCTCATAGACAGGTGTCGGCTCATGTATAGTTTGGTATGCCTTGTCGGCTAGTTTTTGTTGTATAGTCTTTCATAGTAGCGTGGTAGCTCATACCTTATACGTAGTTTCTTGATTGTCTGGTCATCCCCTGCTATGTATGTTCATGCGTCATATTTTATTGCTGGTTGTTCATGATCTAGGTCTACCATTTATATTGATCTCGTCAGCCTTAAAAGATAATAATGAAGGTTAGATGAAATGTACGTTGGTGCTCGGCAAGTGTGGTCGGGTGCTAGTCATGGCCCTTCAGTTTGGGTCGTGACAAACTTGGTATCAGAGCAAGTCTGTCCTAGGGGTTGTCTATGAGCCGTGTCTAGTAGAGTCTTGATTATGGATGTGTAGCGCGCCACATTTATAATCAGGAGGCTACATGACATCTAGGGTTGTTACCTTCTTCCTGAATCTAGATCGTGCGTAGAGTTGAGTCGTAAGTGTTCGTCTCTAATATTCACCTTGTTTTTTTCAGTGATGCCTTCGACTAGGAAGCAAACGATTAGTAGACGGTTTGATACAGCAGCGGGAGAGGGTACCAATCAGGTGCCCCAAGTCAGAGCAGGACAAAGTGAGGCTCAAAGTGAGATGCCCTCTCATACCTCATCTACTCCATCTCCTCCAGAGGATATTAGAAGGCACCCAGCGCCTCCAGTTCCTCCGTCTGGCACTCCAGACCAGGATATGCGGAGTGCTTTGCAGTTATTGACTAGCTTGGTAGCTGCTCAGGCTCAGAGGCAGAATACAGGTGCTGTTGAGAAACCAGTTAGTACAAGAGTTCGTGATTTTATTAATTTAGACCCTCCAGTGTTTACCGGATCAGACCCCAAGGAGGACCCACAGACTTTTATTGACCAGGTTCATCGTACACTTCGGGTTATGCATGTTAGTGATACAGAGGCAGTAGAGTTAGCTTCTTATCGGTTACGGGATTTAGCGGTTCTCTGGTATGATAGTTGGGAGAGATCCAGGGGTCCGAACCCTCCTCCAGCTGTGTGGAAGGAATTTTCTAAGGCCTTTCTTCGTCACTACTTGCCAGTTGAGCTACGACGAGCTAGAGCTGATAAGTTCTTGAACCTTAGACAAGGTAATATGAGTGTGCGAGAGTACAGTATGCAGTTTGATTCTTTGGCAAGGTATGCTCCCCATATGGTGGCCTAGATGAGTGATAGGGTGCATATGTTCGTGAATGGGTTGGGACCACATCTAATAAATGAGTGTACGACAGCCTCCTTGGTGGAGGGCATGGATATTTCCCGTATTCAAGCTTATGCCCAGACCCTAGAGGATCGTAAGCGCCAGTAGAGGGCAGTTAGGGAGCAGGATAGAGGCCAGCATAAGAGGGCGAGATTTGCAGGGTATTCTGATGACTTCAGAGGCCGCATCAGGCCACAGTTTTCGAGGAGTTCGGCGCCACCTGTAGCTAGTTCTCCTCCACAGTTTCAGAGGCCTCGATATGATCGATCCTATTCTGGTCCAGGTCAGAGTTCGCGGGCATCTGGCTCGCAACATCACAGGGATACTAGTCAGATGAGACCCCCAACACCACATTGTGATCAGTGCGGCAAGGCCCACTTTGGACTGTGTCGTCGAGGTTCTGATGCATGCTATTCGTGCGGGAAGCCTGGCCATATGATGCGGGATTGTCCTAATAGAGGAGGTGATGGTATGGCTCAACCGACTGGATCTGTGTCTGGTTCTTCCTCATCAGTTCGACCTCCAGCACGGGGTTTTCAGCAGTCGACAGGTCGTGGTAGGGGTAGAGGTGCAGTGCCGAGTTCGAGTGGTGCTCAAAATCGAACCTATGCTCTAGTAGGTCGACAGGATCTCGAGTCGTCTCCAGATGTTGTTACAGGTATTATATCTGTGTTTTCTTATGATGTATATGTGTTGATTGATCCGGGATCTACATTATCCTATGTTACACCCTTTGTGGCTAATAGGTTTGGCATTGAACCTGAATTGATAAGTAAACCCCTTGCGGTATCTACTCCGATAAGAGATTCTGTGATTGCTAGAAGGGTATATAGAGGTTGCACTGTGATGATTTGTAGTCGTCAAACCTCGGCAAATTTATTTGAGTTAGAAATGGTTGATTTTGATGTAATAATGGGAATGGACTGGTTGGCCTCATGCTATGCAAATGTTGACTGTCGTACGAAGATGGTTAGGTTCCAATTTCCGGGTGAACCCGTCATTGAATGGAAAGGGAACATTGCTACACTGAAAGGTAGGTTTATTTCCTATCTTAAGGCAAGGAAAATGATCTCAAAAGGTTACATTTATCATCTCGTTCGCGTTAGGGATGCGGAGGCGAAACCGCCTACTTTACAATCAATCCCTGTGGTCAACGAATTTCCAGATGTTTTCCCAGATGAACTCCCAGGCCTTCCTCCTGAAAGGGAGATTGAGTTTAGCATTGATGTGTTGCCTGACACTCAACCGATCTCTATTCCTCCATACAGAATGGCCCCGGTAGAGTTGCAAGAGTTGAAGGTGCAGTTGAAGGACTTGGTGGATAAGGGCTTTATTAGGCCTAGCACTTCACCTTGGGGTGCACCAGTCCTATTCGTGCGGAAGAAAGACGGGTCGTTACGGATATGTATCGACTATCGACAGTTGAATAAGTCTACTATAAAGAACAAGTATCCACTTCCAAGAATTGATGACCTGTTTGACCAACTCCAGGGTGCCAAGTATTTCTCTAAGATTGATTTACGTTCAGGGTATCATCAGGTGAGGGTTAGGGAGAAGGATATTCCAAAGACGGCCTTCCGGACAAGATATGGGCACTTTGAGTTCTTGGTGATGTCGTTCGGGCTAACAAATGCCCCAGCAGACTTTATGGATCTCATGAATACTATATTCAGGCCCTATCTTGATGTGTTTGTGATTGTATTCATTGATGATATTCTAGTGTATTCTCGTTCGGAGGCGGAACATGCGGGCCATTTGCGGATAGTATTACAAACGCTTCAGGATCATAAGTTATATGCTAAGCTCTCCAAATGTGAATTCTGGCTGAACTCAGTAGCATTCCTTGGCCATGTGATATCTTATGAGGGTATTAGTGTCGACACTCAGAAGATCGATGCAGTAAAGAATTGGCCGAGACCTACAACACCATCAGAAGTCCGCATCTTCCTAGGGCTAGCAGGATATTATAGGCGGTTTGTAGAAGGATTTTCCTCTATATCATCACCATTGACTAAGTTAACACAAAAAGCTACCAAATTCCAGTGGTCTGACACTTGTGAACGTAGTTTTCAGGAGCTGAAGAATCGATTGACATCTGTACCAGTGCTCACTCTTCCTGAAGGAACAGAAGATTATGTGGTATATTGTGATGCCTCAGGTATAGGTTTGGGGTGCGTATTGATGCAGCGTGGGAATGTGATTGCTTATGCATCAAGACAATTGAAGAAGCATGAAAAGAATTATCCAACGCATGATTTGGAATTGGCTGCAGTAATATATGCTTTGAAGATATGGCGGCACTACTTATACGGCGTCCATGTTGACATCTACACAGATCACAAGAGTTTACAATACATCTTCAAGCAGAAAGAGTTGAATTTGAGGCAGCGTAGGTGGCTTGAATTATTGAAAGACTATGACGTCGAGATATTGTATCATCCCGGTAAAGCCAATGTTGTGGTAGGCGCTCTCAACCGTAAATCAATGGGGAGCTTAGTACATATTGAGGCAGGTAGATGGGGGTTGATTAAAGAGCTTCATCAGCTAGCCAATATGAGAATCAGATTGTTAGACTCTGATGACGGAGGTGTTACTGTACAGAATACATCAGAATCATCTTTGGTAGCCGAGGTAAAAGCACGACAATATGAAGATCCTATCTTAGTACGATTAAGAGAAAGCATTCAACAGTGTAAAAGTATGGCTTTTGGGATCGGAAAAGACGGGGCACTGAGATACCAGAGCCGATTGTGTGTGCCTAATGTGGCAGGGTTGCGAGAGAAGATTATGAATGAGATTCATCAATCCCGATATTCCATCCATCCCGGCTCGACAAAGATGTATCGTGATGTCAAGGAGCAATATTGGTGGGATAATATGAAGAAGTCTATTGCAGAATTTGTAGCCCAGTGTCCCAATTGTCAACAAGTAAAGATAGAACATCAGAAACCCGGTGGATTGCTTCAAAATATAGAGATTCCGACCTGGAAGTGGGAGGTGATTAATATGGACTTCATTATTGGATTACCTCGCTCTTATCATAAGTTTGACTCCATCTGGGTGATAATTGATCGACTTACAAAATGTGCCCATTTTCTGCCAGTGAAGACAACTTACACGGCTGAAGATTATGCAAAGTTGTATATCAAGGAGATTGTTAGGCTTCATGGTGTGCCCATATCTATTATATCATACCGAGGAGCTCAATTTACGGCTAACTTTTGGAGGTCTTTCCAGAAGGGTTTAGGCACACAGGTAAATCTCAGCACTGCATTTCATCCGCAGACTGACGGACAGGCTGAACGTACCATTCAGACACTGGAAGATATGCTACGAGCATGTGTTCTAGATTTTAAGGGGAATTGGGATGATCATCTTCCACTCATAGAATTCGCCTATAACAATAGCTACCATTCCAGTATTAAAATGGCCCCATACGAGGCACTATATGGGAGGAGATGTGGATCACCAGTTGGATGGTTCGAAGTCGGTGAAACAGAATTATATGGGCCAGATTTGATTCACCAAGCTATTGAGAAGGTGAAAGTGATACAGGAGCGATTGAGGACGGCACAAAGCAGGCAAAAATCTTATTCTGATGTCCGACGTCGTGATCTAGAGTTTGAGGTTGGTGATTGGGTTTTCCTGAGGATCTCACCAATGAAGGGTATTATGCGTTTTGGGAAGAAAGGTAAGCTGAGTCCAAGGTATATCGGGCCGTATAAAATTCTTCAACGGATTGGACAGGTTGCTTATGAGTTAGAATTGCCATCCGAATTGGAATTCGTCCACCCGGTATTCCATGTATCTATGTTGAGAAAATGTATTGGAGACCCTTCTCGAGTCGTCCCTATCAAAGATGTACAAGTTACAGAGGACCTATCATTTGAAGAAGTGCCAGTGGCGATATTAGATCGGCAAGTCCGCAAGCTGAGAACAAAAGATGTAGCTTCCGTCAAAGTATTGTGGAGGAACAAAAATATGGAAGAAATGGCATGGGAAGCAAAAGAGGAGATGAAGTCTAAATACCCTTACTTATTCCAGAATGAAGATAACAAGGATGCTGGTGGAAGACAGGATATATTGGAAGAAGAAACGGCTCTATGAGGTAAGCAATAATTTGAGAATACTCCTCCTTAATACAAAATGGTGATATGTAGATAATGTAAATACGCATAATGCTTTGTGTAGCCTTGTGAAGCCATATGTTGGGCTTAATTACTTGCATGTTTTGCTAGTGACCATTTTATAGGGGAAAATTGATCGGAAATTTCCATTGGAATCCACGATGATTTAAACTCCCCATAAACCCTTACATTCGAGGACGAATGTTCCTAAGGGGGGAAAGTGTTACAACTCATATCCACATGTGTTAGTTCATGCCATATATTAGTTAACATAAATCCAAGAAGGAATTATCTTTGAGATGATAAGAAGTCAATCCTATTGGTCTTAAGTGATACAAGAGTGTATAAGGGTGATTAACCAGTATTAGAAGTTAAACGAATCAAGGATGTTGTAACTCGTATTTTCAGGTAATCTAGCGGTGCTTAATACACTCAAGAGGTCATTTATTAAGGTATTTTAATCATATAATATCCGTATCATAAGTCATGAAGTCAAACGAGTTATGAAACAAAAGTCGACAAAAGTTGTCGCAACTTAGGTTCATAATTTTACTTAAACGTTGGGTCAAATGTTTATAATCTTTTATCATAATTTACAAGTAATTACAGGGTGATATACCAACAAAATTAACGATCTATGAGTCTAGTTTCCAACGCATTAAATCGTTCATCGATACGATCTAGGAGTAGAGAGATATTCGCGTTTTCGCGAGACTGCGCCAAACACCTCTCTATGGGGCCCACAAGTCCGTTTAAGATATTTGGACCTATATAGGATGCCTCCAACCCGTTTTAAGTCATTTCTTTTCACTAATTTCAGACCTTAAAACCCTAGGAACATCCTCTCAAGGTTCTCTCAAGATTCAAGACCCAAAAAAAGGGCAAACAACACCAATCAAGTGTCGGGAATTCCGTGGCGCTAGTAAGTCTCTTGTTCTTCTTGTTGTTGCTCATTTTTGTGTCGTTTAAGCTCGTGTGGGAGGTTATTTTAAAGGGTTTATATTCTGTAAATACTCCCTCATGTTCTTAATATCAATCCTAGGTGATTTCAAGTCTTCTAAAGTTATTCTAGTGCCAAAAAACACTAATTGATCGCTAGTTTCGCTCTTTTGTTGTTGTGGCAGCATTGGAGGGATATTTCATGGAAATTTAAGGTCAAATTGGAGTTGTTCTTTCTGTATAAAGGTAAGGAACCTCTTACTCTATATGTATTTAAGATTATCCAAGTTGCGGCTAAGCCATTGAAGCTAGAACTTGTGAGATATATATCGAAAGGTTTGGTAGTAATGTTATTGTTTTGTGGACTGTTTTGCGTTGTTGTTGGGCTGCGTATTTTACTACTATCTTTTGGAGTTTTGGAGGAGGAAGGGTATGGAGAAACACCATATATATGTAGGGTTATGGGCTAATAGTTATTCGTAACATTTCCAGGTTGTTTGACACGACTACAGTGGTCGTCGTATGTATGGAGTGATTAGGCTGTGTGTGGACTATTTCGGGAGGCTCAATATGTTTATTATTGATGTTGTTTGGGCTGTTTGGTGACTGTTTTGAATAGTGTGAGGTCATATATATAGGGGAGGTGTTGTCCGTTTCATCGTAAAATAGGTTGTGGTCGATACATAATAGTTATGACGCTTAAATGATAACGATAGTATCGTTTCTCTTATTGTAGACTAAGGAGTTTTGACAATTGCATAGCTTGAGATTGGGGCAGTATATACAAGGTCTGTGAGGCTATCCCTTTCCTTCTTTTGCACGACTCTGATTGTACATAATGTAATGAACGAGCTTCCAAGATACTCTACTCTTAGAAGCTAGTAGTACTTACATTGTTTTCCCTCTTATGGAACGATTGATGTTAATGTTTCTTCTCTTATTCTTATGTTATCAATGTTATTGGTACTTCCTGATTCTTATAAGGTTCATAGTGAAGAGTTAGTCCTAATAACGTGTATAGAGGATACCGACCTTACGTCACTCCGAAAGGTTTAGAATGTGATTCCATGAGTCGAGCATGCATTATATATATGTATCTATTTTACTCTACCGAGCCACGCTATAGTTGGCCGGGTACGGCACCTATTGTGCAACCACTGATCAGTTGGGTTTTACCGAGCTCCACGTGTCCGGGTACAATTCTACCGAGCCTATTATGGCCGGGTACGATATGATGATGTTGATGCCCACAGAGGCGAATGTTTTAAAGGTTTATGTATTTATACATATGTATCATGCATTTCATGTAAGTAGCCCTCAGAGGTACTAAGATATTACAGGTTGTATATTCTCTATCCTTGCTTACATTACTGATCGTATTTATGGTTCCTTGCCTTACATACTCAGTACTTTATTCGTACTGACGTCCTTTTATTTGTGGACGCTGCATGTCGTGCTGCAGGTCCTGATAGACAGGCAGGTGCAGCTCCCCCACCACATTAGATTGTCCAGTTCAGCGGTGATTGGCGAGATCCCTTCTCCGGGACTTGCCTTGGTCTTGGTATGCAATTTTTGTTATAGACATTATGGGTATGTCGGGCCCTGTTCCGGCTATGTTGCAACACTTATGTTCGTTTAGAGGCTCATAGACAGGTGTCGGCTCATGTATAGTTTGGTATGCCTTGTCGGCTAGTTTTTATTGTATAGTCTTTCATAGTAGCGTGGTAGCTCATACCTTATACGTAGTTTCTTGATTGTCTGGTCATCCCCTGCTATGTATGTTTATGCCGTCATATTTTATTGTTGGTTGTCCATGATCTAGGTCTACCATTTATATTGATCTCGTCAGCCTTAAAAGATAATAATGAAGGTTAGATGAAATGTACGTTGGTGCTCGGCAAGTGTGGTCGGGTGCTAGTCATGGCCCTTCAGTTTGGGTCGTGACACCCTCATATTCTATTGAGATCGCGTCTTTTGATGTTTGTATTACAAATGTGGCTATATTTCAATATTTTGCAAATAATGGTTTAAGTTTTAAACAACGGCCGAAAAAGTGTCTTCATTATGTAAGTATTAGCTAGGGGTGCCGATGAATATTTAAAAGGAAAAATGACATTATATATCCGCTCTCAAAATAGTATTTGAAAAATATATATTTTTTTATATATATATACATTCTATATGTTATACACAAAAATTATACAAATTTTATATACTTTTTCGGCTACCGAATGTAAATAGTTTTAGGCGCGGGCTAAAATAAAAAAAGCTCTATTTAAAAATCGACTAAATCGATTGAACTGTACAGTACCGAACCGAATTTTAGGTTTTTAAAATAAAAACATAGGTTTTTATATAAATTTATAATTGTACCGATAGATAGGATAGGTTTTTAATTTATGAAAATAAAACGAAAAAATAGCAAAATATACCGAGTAAATTTACATGTCGAAAATATATTTATATATTAAGTTTAAAAATAATAAAGCATTAAATTTTTTCTTGGGCCTTGGAATTATAAAAAATGGTTACAAGCCAACATGTAATTAAAACTCAAAACTCTAATTCCCAAACATGTTCTATTACTCCTATTGAAACTTAATTAGTTCCAACATATTCAATAGTAAGAGATAAGGTATTCTAGTGATTATGAGTAGCAAACTACAATGCATTGTATATTTTATTTTATATTATTTAGATTTATCTTTTTGATTATTTAATCTTTTATAGACTTTATTCTTGAGTCCCAACTTAGTTAATATCTTTTCACTCGTGTGATTTATATTTTTCTCGTCTTTGCTTAGTTTCGTTTATGCTGCTGTAGAATAGTTGATGGATCTATACTCTGGTCATCTTTCATATTTTCTTAATTCATCATCTTTTAAACAGTAAAAATTATCTACAAAGTCTTGCTAAGTCCTATAAAAGTATATATATTATTGCGTTCTACTTCTACTAGTGACTTTTACATGTATTTACCGTGAAAATGGTAACAACAATTAAATTTGTAAATGGGATTCTAAAAATACGTGATCTATTCCTGAGCTAGTTGTTAGAGCAGTTGATGCTAATAATAGATTTTAATGATGGAATGCGAGCTAAAACGAGATAGTAATCGAACCGAAGGGCCTGCTGCCCGGGTATAGGTCTGGCCGATAGGGGACCTTGAGGTCGACGTCAGGGTCGAGTTTGAGCTATCGGGGATAGCCAGGAATGGGATAACAGTTGAAGATATGATTAAACAAGGCTCTTCATGGCCAATAATAAGCTATATGATGAAGAACAAGTAGAAGAGCGATGGGTATTAAGGTGACCTCGGGCAAATGAGAACAAGCAAGTTAGAAAGAAAAGAGAGGGAGAGAGAGAGATAATATTGCACTTGTGGAGAAATGGAGCAACATCAGCCACTAACAAGGTAGCGCGAGTCCCTTTTATATAAGAGGGGAACTCTGCTACGAGTACATGGGCATTAATTACAAAGTATGGAGATGGGATGGCTTGACGTGATGCCTCAACATGGACTCTAGATAGGCCGGCCCTGTCAAACTTAGTCGTGTGCCTTGGGAACTTCCCCTTCTGTCCCGGCTTCGATCTCTGTCTTCTCTAAGTCGGGCCTTGATGATCCCTGAGGTCGGGAACTCGACCGTGGCTTCCTGTCCTCGGGGTCTCGAGGCATTCTTGCAAAGTGACTTGAGAGAGAGAAATCAAGTCCTCTAATTTTTCCGCATGCAAATAGTCTCCGCGTTTCCCAGAGCGAAGTGACGAGAAACGATTCTGACACTTGACTTCTCGAGCTCCTTACGACAACGTCATACCGATGATGCGACTCCTGGCGCAAGCTTTGTGGTAATCGGGGCATCCGTAGGTTTATGTATTTTCGACTTCATTCAATGCACTCCCGATTCCCACTCTCCAAGGTGAAGGTAACGCCATCGATTCGGTCTTCCAAGGATACATTAACTGCGTCCTTCGGTTAATCTTTTAAAGCCTCGATGACAGTGTCATAACCCTCTATAAATGGGGGTGTTTTGGTGTTGTTTTTCCTATCCTTGTGCCTTCGTTGGCTTGCTTGCTTATTCCTTCTTATCATCTTCTTCTATCCTTGAACATCATGCTTGGGGATCATGGCTTCAAGGCCGTTTGGCGGAGCTCCCTTAGATCGTGTTGCGGCCCTCTACTGGGGCTTCCCTTTGTCGAGCATAATCATGTTGTCTCGTTACCGTTATGGTTGTTGACATGCTTGTCTTTGCTACTGTTGTTGGCTCGAGATGGTGACATACGAAGGCCATCTTTCCTTATACGCAGGAAGCTCTTCGGATTACATACCGCTGCTCAAAAAGGGGCTCGGATTACACACCACTGCTCACCTTCATACTCCGGCTCGACGTGGTGCTCTACCCTGAGTTGGAGGCTTGCATGGATAAACATTCGAAGAAGTGGATTCTAAGTAGCCGTGCAAGCGGGACCGAGGCTTGTTAGGTCTATTGTCTCTCAGAGATTCTCTTGGCCAACGAGGGTCCTCAAGCTTCGGACAGCTGTGGCATTTTTTTATCCCTTCCTGCCACTTGCCTTACCTCTTGGGGATATCAGTGTGGAAAGTTGGGATGAAACTTCTGAGGATGTGCGCCCGGAGGAACCTGTTGCGGACCTTCGAAGGTGGACCGGTCTTCGGGCTTTTACTTCGTGTGTGCATCCCTTTGTTTCTTCCTTTATGCATAAAGATCCTCCGTAGGATTTTGTAATTGTATGTAATGACCCCTCGATGGCTGTTTGTACACGGATTTTTATGAATATGAATATATTCTATTGACTTCTGCTTTTGATCTTTGCCTTATTTTTGTATGCTCTCATGCCCTTCGAGGCCTTTTGAATGTCTTCTTTTATTGTTAACCGCTGATATCTGACTTGGGCATGAGCGTTCTTTCCGATCCTCTGCCGATCAACATGTCTCTCTTTCGAACCCATCGTCGAACCTCGGACCGCTCCTGAATTGATCTGATAGGCTCGGGATATCTGGGCCCTCCGAGTTATATGGAGATAATATGCCGAATTTCGGGGCCTTAGTGGATGTTATCCTGAAATGAAGGTTAGCTTTGGATACTTGGGGGCCCTTTTTGATCTTGCTGCAGATAGCCTTCTTAAAACATATAGGATAGACTTCTGCTGAGGAGTTGCCTGTACTTAGGTGCTGCCTCGGTCCTTCATGGAGCTTTCATGATTGGAGCTTCCTGTGCTTATTCGTCTTTTTAGAAAGGGATCCATGAGATCAGGTACTGCCTCGCGTTGAGTGATGGCGTTGAAAGCTTCCCGAAGTCTGACTTCTTTTTGGCGGGATCCTCGAGGTAGAGTGCTACCTCGAGATTGGAGATAATACGGATGATTCCTCGAGTCTTGGCTTCTCGTTGAAGGATGCTTTCGAGCTCAGGTATCACCCCATCGATTTGCATGGAGGCTGTAGGTTTCTCGGGGCTTGCTCCGAGTAGGTGAGTCATTGCTGCTTCTCGCATATATGTGGGGCGGCTTCGGATTCTTCGCAAGAACTCACTATTTTTAGGTAGCTGCCCTTCCACTTTGGCATAGGTTTCTTCATGTCTTCAGGCGCAAAAATGTTGGCGCACGCCCTTGCTCTGATCTGTTAGTTTTACTATAGTCATGGCAACCACTTTGGGTCCGGCCCGGCAGGGAGTGGGGAGTGCTGCTCCCGGCGCTCGGGAACCGTGGGAGCTCGCTCTGAAGATGGTGTCTTTGATAAGAGGGGAACATCTAGAGATGGTGAGAAAATACTGTGGATGGAGCGATGGGATAGTGCTACAGGTGCCTCCCCCGGATGAGAGTATTACGGACTCTATTGGTGGATTTTTTAGCGTATACCTATATCCTTTCGCATTTGGTCCCCTTGATAGGGTTGTGCTTGATTTTTTCTTGAAGTATCAGGTTACTTTGGCGCAGATACCTCCGTCGTTTTGGAGGGTGGTACTGATGCTGAGGTTCTTTGCGAAGAAGGCAGGGCTTGAATTCACGCTTAACCACCTCGTCAGGCTATACCAGCCCTTTCATCACCAGGACCTGCTAACCCTGAGATGTTGTTCGTCCATGCCCTTTGTAATTGACGACAAAGAGGACGGGGATCGAGAGTGGGCCGATTGGGTTATTTGGGTCTGGACGGTCGACATTATCCTCGTGGAGCTTTTTCCATTTCCCGAAGGGTGGAATTATGCACGTGAGCGGAGCGTCTGGTGCTTTTTCAGATTTTTCCTATAGAAAAAGTTAGTTGAATAATAGTGTTTTCTCCCTTGTTACAGCAACTTCATGGATGCCGGGCAAAGTCCTTGACCTGCCCAGCTGGGTACGGAGGCTGGTGACCCATTCGACCTGCGATTAGCGTCGGTGGAAAGCTGTATTTTGTGCTAGATAGGGAGCGAAATACCAAGGTATGTGCGCACGCTGCCTTTGCCTTGGCCTTCGTATATTTGAGGTAACATTTCCCTCCTTTCTTTTGTACTGGCTTTGTCGTTCGCAGGTATCGGGTGGTTTTTCGGGATGACACAGTGCTCTTACAAAGGGGAGGAAGAGGCATCAGCCTTAGAGCCGAGGGACAACGGTGATAAACGGGATTGGCACCCGTAGTGTGGTGGAGCTTTTAGTGGCATAGAATGGGCCCATGTCTTCGAGGAGATGGCATCGTCTGATTCTGCTGCTCCCGGAGTATCTGATTCATGGGCGGTGGTTCCTCCGAGTGAATATGCTTTGCCCGAAGCCGGTTCTTCTGGGGCCGAAGAGGCAGGATCAACAGGAGTGTGTTCTAACTTCGAGGAAGTCCGTCGGCTTTACTTCGAGGTGAGTTTAGGCACAGTTTTCCTATATTCTATGTCCTCCTCCCTCTATTGAGCTTTCCATGTATAGGCCTATGATAGGCTTATTTCTGAGTTGCTCTGTCAAGGGGCTAGACTTCAGAATATTCTGGACGAGGGCGAGTCCCTTAGGCTCCTTAGCGAGGAGAAGGAGGTCGAGTTGCTGCATTGGCGATATGAGGCGTACTGGAGCTCGAATTACGAGAGATATTTCATGGAGCAGGTAACTTTTCGCATCTTGTGCTTTGCTCCCGTTGGACCTTAAGGTTAACCCCCTTTTTGGTATATTAGCTGTAGAAAAAGACGGAGGCCTTGGAGTATCTCAAGGGAGACATCGACCACGTTAGAACTGTTTGTGGTGAGTTAAGGGCTCGGGTGTAAGCTCAATCTTTAGAGGAGACAGGCACCTCGGCCAAGGTCCCTTCCTTCGAAGCACAACTCCGTTTGGCTCGTCACAATGCCGAAGTTAAAGCGGATATGATCGGAAAACATGAATCTGATCTCTCGAAGATCAGGGCTATGATAATTGACGCCCGAGTTGAAGTGGCACTAAGCCAAACCAAGGCTGTTCAGGAGATGGAAATTCGCATGAAGGATGTTGTTGATGGCCAAGCCGAGCTGAAGCGATCCCTCGACCGGGAGAAGAGGATTGAGGAATGTGTTCGTTGCAGATCCCGAAGGGAGATACTCGAGGAGATTGGTGCAAGGGGCTTCGTTCTCTCGGAGGAATTGGCTCGAGCAAGGGCGGACGAGCGTGATGCGTTGTCACTTCTTGCTGATGAAGTGAAAAGTGAATCCAGTAAGCTATAGCCCTTTGGAGCAGAATGTAGATTTCGTCGTTTTCCCGCTTTGTATTTGATATTTGTAGAGCATGTTTGTAGATGGGGAGTGCCCATTTTTTGCGTAAGTAAGATAAGAGAAGACTTGAAGCTTTATTTCTTCTACATCTCTTTATGTATTGCTTTTAACCAGGCGGGCTGGTTTCAGAGTTTGGTGGGATCCTTGTAGGTCCGGAATTTATCGGGCAGGCCTGGAAGCTTTTAAGTGTGATCATTGATGAGTGTAGGCATCGGGGCCTCCGTGTTTTGCCCAGCTGTTTAGGCCCAATCTTCGAGTCAGGTCTTGACTCGAGCTTGCATGCCTTTAAATCTTCTATGCTCGTGCAGGCAGGTAGTAGTTGTTCTTATTTCTTGCCCTTGGACATTTGCCGTTTTGACTATTTTGGGTCGAGTCTCAGAGTCGCATTGCGATCCGAGCATCAATTGACCCTCAAGTTCTATCCTGCCTGCATGGGCAGACGATGATGGCCTTTTGTGCTTCGGGTCGAAGTGGCCTTACAGGTAGGTGGCCCGGAGGCTCACTCGGCTGGCGATAGTGGTATTTACACCGTGCCCTTAGGCATGTTGTAGTTTAACTATTTCGGGTCCAGTCTCCGAGTCGCATTGCGACTCGAGCTTTAATTGACCCTTAAGTACTTTCAATTTTCAGACCGGTGATAGTGCCTCTTACGTTGTTTTGGTCGTTAAGACCTTTTAATATGTGGCCTAGAGGCTTGCATAGTTAACTATTTTGGATCCGGTCTCCGAACCGGGTTACGATTCGAGCTCATTTTAATCCTCAAGTTTTCAATTTTTAAGCTGGCGGCAATGGCTCTTGCGTTGTTTGGTCGTATAGACCTTTCAATGTGCAGCCCATAGGCTCGTTTTGCTGGTGACAATAGCTCTTACGCTATTTTTTCCCGTGGGCTTTTTGTAGGCTCTGTTTTCCGCTCGTTAAGGTTTTCTGAAATAGTTTTGCCTGACACATCGTTGGTTTCGAAGAACCTCAACTTAAAGTCATTATCGGTAGTGTTTTGAGCACCTCAGAAGGTTCATTGCTCGTAGGTCAAGTAGATTGATGCCTTGTGATTTGGAGCCGACGTGGTCGAAGATCGTTTTTTTGCCTGTTGAGGGAAGCTTGTTTTAACCGGTTCTTTCCGAAGTATATTCGAAGTAGTGGCCTGCGATTTTTGTTTAGCGACTGTCGGGCATCGAGTCGTGTTAGTTTGGCTGTATCATCCATTTTTACCGTAGTCATATGTGTTTGGTCGGAGCCATTTTCGATCCCGAGTGATAGTTCAGGCATCTATACCGAGGGTATGCCCTTTCAGGACTCTTACAAATGCGACGTATAGCCTGAACTTCGGGGTTTTCATGCCTGTTGAGGTCTTACAGTTTGCCATGCCTGTTGAGATCTTATAGTTTGTCATGCCTGTTGAGGTCTTACAGTTTTTGTCATGCCTGTTGAGGACTTACAGTTTTTGTTGTAGTGTAGAATAGATCTGGTTATGCCGAGTTTGCCCGCTAGGGGTATTACAGTTTTGAGTTTCCCAGTGCATGGTGATTGGCGATGAATGACAGTATCTGAGTCATCAAATTTGTTTAAGCTTGAAGACCACTTTTTGTGAGCTCGGAGTTGCCTTATAGGGGCTTTATGAGCCCAGAGTTCCAACCCTGGGGTCGTGCGGGTGCTGAATTGATGATGCTAAGTCTTCGAGTATCTCGGGATGCGTTTGATGGAGAGGTTCCTTCCGGGAGTATAATTGAGATTTCCTTGTTTGGAGAATAAGATGCTGAAAAGATATCTTTTTATTGCTTGGTGTAAACATACATTGTTTCATTGTCGTGAGCTAGGCCTGCGCAGGCGCGGCTCCTCGGACCATTCGATTCGGTACATAATTCCCAATTGGGTCATAGTCTGCCGTTTCCCGGCCCTCCGGAGGGGACGCTACCCTTAGAAGAAGACCATCACTCGTCGTTGGGCTATAGGAGAAGGCTTGCGACCTTATCGAATCCTCCTCTGGGGGCTACGTTGCTCCGCTAATAATCTTCCTAATGAGGCCCGCTTCGGGGCGGAAGCCCGATTTAGGGGAAAGAGCGTGGCAGGCCTTTTTTTAAGGCCTAGGGATCTCCGGGTAGAGTTAGAACTTTCAAATGTCCTGGCTAGCTGTCTGTATACAGGTTAGTGGAAAATAACAAGGGAATAAAGCAGTTCTTTCTCACCGCGGGACGCGTAGGCGACGTTTTGAGATTTGGTACGTTCCTACCCTTTCGAGGCGTGAGCCCCATATAGCCCTCTGTTGTGTCTTATCAGGCTTGGCCGAAGATGTGGTTTTCTTACCCTTTAATCCTTCCGAGGGTGGGGGTATTGATGCCGGCGATGCGCCATATGGTGAAGAATTTCCTCTCGTCGCGTATGCTTTCTGTCGAGTTATTTTAGTTCCGCCCTTTGCGAGGTATCTCATTCTTTTGGCAAAATGGGGCCGACGCTATTCCCCGACCGGGACGCCGAGCTCTATACCATCAGAGAAGACATTGACAGGCTGTATCAAGAGAATGGTCTTTGTGGCGACTGTTATTTGGAATTTGCCAGAGATTCGGGATGTGGGAGCGATTTGGTCCGTTAGTCTGGACCGTCCCATTGACTTTGGTCCGACATTGTTGTTGTACGTGATCGAACCACCTGAATTCATGAACATATGTTTTATTTGAAATAAATCAAATGAATGAGAGGGTTACCAATGCGTCAGTGTGATGCCGAGGCAGAGTCTTAGTGTCCTTTTCCCTAGATGTAAAGGTGTCCTCTGGAATATTTCCCTGGATCCGTTTTTCCCGGACGACGAACATTTTCACTTTCCATTTTATGAGTCCTCGGAGGGTGTCGTCGCTCATTCATTGCCGCGGTAATACGTCATGTCTTGTTTGCTTCATTCTTCCCGATTTCCTTCCTCCTTTGGGGCTGGATTCGAGCTTGACCGGGATGGTACTTGGTGGTGATTTTTATTGGGTAGCACGGTTGTCGTCCTTCTGAGCTGGTGGCTATTTTGGATCCCGTGGCCGCGCGCGCCTTGTGGTTTCTGCACTAGGTTGTGGTTCTTTTGATACGGCCTTGGTCGAATAGGCCTGAGTCGTTCGGCGTCCCTGGTTTTTCTTATGGTGATCACGACATTTGGTATAGCAATGCTGAAATCCTACTCCGCTGGGCGGGGTTCCCTTGTCGGCTGTGCCTCGACGGATCTGGCTCCACTGAGGATTCCTTTAGTGTGTTGCCCTCAACCTATTTTCCTATCGTTGCGAGGCAGGTTGCATCTTGTGGCATTCCTCCCATCCGCAGCGTATGGATGGTACCTCCATCTGTTTGGCATTAGTTTCTTTCCGGGACGGTTGTTCACGGCCCTGATTCGTGGCTGGTGCCGGGTGCGGGCATCCGACCAGATCTCGGCTGGGTATCTAATCAAGCTTCATTTTAAATGTCTTAGCATCGTCGGGCATGCTTCGTTTAAGCTTCGGGTGAAGGCCTGTGTTGCCCAGTCATCCGAAACCGAGTGCGATCTCATTCGTCCTATCAGGGAATGAGGCACAACTTCCCGTGGTGTTTCATTCTTTTTTTGTTCGGTCTCAGATGTGTCGGGCTCTCCTTTTACTACTTCGATGACATTGGCGTGTGCGTCTGCGTAAGAATTTGCTGGTACAGTAAGCGAGTTTGTGAGGTCAGGCGCTAGTCCGCGATGCCACATCACGATTTCCTTCGAGAGTGTTTCCCCGAACTTCTCCAATGAGACGGGCTTGAACTCATCATATTGAAGGTCGCTACCTTTACCAGCTCATGCATAAGCGGCTGCGCGCTCATCGGGGTCCGAGGTCCTATCACACCTAAGGAGTTTCGGCGTTCTGGATTTTTGTGAAGTGGGTTCCGGGACCGCTTCCCCCGGGAGATAACTGTTGCATGAACCTCCACGAACCTGACTCAATTCTTTTGGAGAGATCATCAAGCGTCTTCGTTGTGGTAGGGTATGTTATCGATCCATTGTTGCTTGATCTTTCGGGTACTCGTTCGATGCAGGGAGCCATTCCCGATGCTACTATGTCGGGAGTCTCCGGGTGGCTTTGCAACTGAGCGATAGCCAACTGCTGTGCCTGCAATGTTTCAAAAATATCATGAAGACTAACTTCCTGTGTTTCCCGAGCCGGGGTTTGTTGGGCTTCCTGTTGGTCGATATGCTGAACGCTCCCATCGGTGTGCAAGGCCTTGTCGACCTGCTGCTCGCCTCGTGGACCTGTGTCCGCTGGAATTGGCCCAGATGCGTTATTGATGTTCCGCGATGTCGTGCCAACCACTGGAACAGCCTCACCGTTTCCGTCGTGATTTTCAGGGTAGCCGTTCTCGACTCTGTTTACCAAGCCAGACATTTTGACCTGAAATCAAGAGATCTTTGGACAAGAAAAAGTGTGAAAGATAATGTGCATTTATGCAATAAAACTAGCAAGAAAATAATCACTATTATTTTTAGCCCCACGGTGGGCGCCAAACTATTTACCGTGAAAATGGTAACAAAAATTAAATTTGTAAATGAGATTCTAAAAATATGTGATCTATTCCCGAGCTAGTTGTTAGAGCAGTTGATGCTAATAATATGGAGTTTAATGATGGAATGCGAGCTAAAATGAGATAGTAATTGAACCGAAGGGCCTGCTGCCCGGGTATAGGTCTGGTCAATAGGGGACCTCGAGGTCGACGTCAGGGTCGAGTTCGAGCTACCGGGGATAGTCGGGGATGGGATAACAGTTGAAGATATGATTAAACAAGGATCTTCACGGCCAATACAAAGTTATATGATGAAGAACAAGTAGAAGAGCGATGGGTATTAAGGTGACCTCGGGCCAATGAGAACAAGCAAGTTAGAAGGAAAAGAGAGGGAGAGAGAGAGATATTATTACACTTGTGAAAAAATGGAGCAACATCATCCGCTTACAAGATAGCACGAGTCCCCTTTATATAAGAGGGGAACTCGGCTATGAGTATATGGGCATTAATTACAAAGTATGGAGATGGGATGGCTTGACGTGATGCCTCAGCATGGACTCTAGATAGGTCGGCCCTGTCAGACTTAGTTGTGTGCCTTGGGAACTCCCCCTTCTGTCCTGGCTTCGATCTCCGTCTTCTCTGAGTCGGGCCTCGACGAGCCCCGGGGTTGGGAACTCGGCCGTGGCTTCCTGTCCTCGGGATCTCGAGGCATTCTTGCGAAGTTACTTGAGAGCGAGAAATCAAGTCCTCTGATTTCGCCGCGTACAATATGAAATCTTAAAAAATACCGAAAATTAACCAAACCGTATCGATATCGAAGAAAAACCGACATGATTGGGATAGTTTCGAAAGGTCTAATTTTGGTTATACAATAACTAAAAAATTAATACGGTACAAATTTTATAAGTAAACCAGTCAAATCGAACCATTGACACCCCTAATATTACCTAATTTTTTTATCCATCCAAATCCAACTCAATCGGCCTATTTCCCATTGCTAGATCAAATTGTAGTATAATAACTTTATGAGTGTTTCGAACAAAACTAGCAATAAAAGTCGATTTCACTCACTATAACTATTCTTTTGGTTATGATCATTTTCATAGGAGTTCAATTAAAATTAACACATGAGATTTTTCTTTTTGCGTTATTTCTTATATTTAAATTATTACTGGTCATATGAGATCATATTCTTTATGGATTTATTATTTTTACTATTCAAATTGGAATCGGTTATGTAAAATTATTTCTCCCTAATAGCATAGGAGAAAGAGGCTAGAAGTCTATTTGTATATTTCTTCACTCATGTTAGCTTACATGTAATATATATATAGTAGAGTACTATTAGGTACACTCAAACACATAACTAACTACTCTAAACCTAATCCTTATCATGTGGGAGATTGGTTTCACTAGGAATATTACATGAAGTAGGACATGCTCTAATACTCCCCTTGCAAGCTAAAGGTAGAGAAACAACATTCTACTTGGAACAAAGTAGCTCAAATCTGGCAGAAGCGAGAGGCTTGGTTAATACATCAACTAGTTGGTCTTTTGTTAACAGGAACTGGAGTAAGAGAGCTTTTTGAGCCACTTTGTCACGAACAAAGTGATAACCAATCTCAGCATGCTTAGTGCGAACATGAAAAATTGGATTGATATATAGATAAGCGACACCAAGATTGTCACAAGAACTGGAGGAGTGGGAAGTGGAATGCCCATTTCTAATAATAAGGATTGCAGCCAAGAGAACCCAACAACAATATGAGCAAGAGCCTTGTACTCCGATTCAATGAAAGATCGAGCAATTGTTCGTTGTTTCTTAGAGGACCAGGAGACCAGAGTATTTCCAAGAAAAATGGCATAGCCACTAGTCGACTTCCTATCATTCAAGGAACCAGCCAATCAGAATTGATGAATGCTTGTAGTGATAAACCAGAAGTAGACTGGAATGACAAAATGATAGTAAATGGTATGCTTGGGATATTTGAATATACGTTTAACTGTAGCCCGTCGATTTAAGCTTAGAGAGTGCATAAATTGGCAAACTTTATTAACCACAAAAGCAATATCCCGCCTAGTGAGAGTTACATATTATAAAGCTCAAACTCTAGTGCGATATAACTAAGGATCTTGAAACAAAGAGATATACCCAGCATGTAGCTTCGTATTAGGTGATATGGGTGTACGAACAGGCTTGCAATTGAACATACCAGTCCTATTTAGTAGATTGCTAATGTATTGATTTTGAGAGAGCAAGAGACCATGGGCGATATGCTTGACCTCTACTCCTAGAAAGAAACTTAAAGAACCCAAGTCACGGATGGAGAATTCATCACCAAGTTTTGAGATAATAGAACTAAGGAAGAAGGGATGACTACCGGCCAAAATTGTGTTTGTCAACATAAACGAGCATGTAAGCAACTATTCCATTAGCTTGATAAAGAAAATATAGATGTATCAGTTTTCAAAGGAGAGAACCCAATAGCCACGGAAAATTGATGAAGCCTCATATACCACGCATGAGGGAACTGTTTAAGGCATTAGAGAGACTTCCTAAGTTGACAGACATGGTTAGGATATAAGGGACGAGTGAAGCCTGCTGGTTGAGACATAAACACGTTCATGGAGCTGGCCATGTAAAAAGGCGTTTTGCACATCTAGTTGCTTCAAATGCCAATGTTTTAATACAACTATTGCAAGCACCACTCTGATGGTGGAAGATTTTACTTTGGGAATGAATGTATCAAAATAATCATGTCCTTTAAGTTGGTGAAAATATTTGGTGACTAGACGAGCTTTGTAACAGTCAACTTGACTTGAAGAGTTTCTTTTTGATCTAGAAAAACCCACTTGCTACCTAAAACATTCATGGAAGAGTTAAAGAGAATCAATGTCCAAGTGCCATTTCAGAGCAGAACATTCATCTTTAGACAATGGCATCATGCCATACTTTGTGTTTATTGGACTCAGAAAAACTAGTTGGTTCAATAAAGGAAGAGATGATTGTAAAATAGGTACATTGTATATGATGGGGGAGGGGGTTTGTGAGATGTAAAGCACGCTTTGGGGGTTGTGAGATGGCCTGAGGTAAAGTTGAAGTTTGAGGTGCAAATGATTGGCCTGTGAAGTCCACAACTAGGGGAATAGATGACAGAGGAGGTGAACCGGTAGATTAGCTTGATGAAGAGATAGAAATAGGAGATGGATTTAAGGACAATGATGTTGAAGAATGTGAGTCACTTAATGGGATTGGATTCTGTTTTTGATAAAAATGGAGAGTTGGAGCGAGTGGGGGAATTTAAGGGTGAATAAGGAATTGGAAATGAGGAGGAAACTTGACAAAAGGCCCAATGTCACGGACCGAGTTCACCCTCCGTGAACTGTCGTGATGAGACCTAGTCTCTACGACTAGGTAAGCTTAATAATTGCGGAAAAAGAACCAAAAATGCGGAAAAATTAATAAAAACTGAAGATAAACAAATATAGAAGTGTTTAAGATGTCGCTCGGCATACACCAATACAAGATTTCAAAAACTGAACAATTCCCAAAACCCGTAATCTCATGAAATCACAAGCTATGGATACTACATTGTGCTCTAAGTCCAGAATGTCTAAATCAAGATAAATACAGAAGGGCTAAACTATTAGAGAGAATGGAAATGGACTCCTCGGTCTACGGACGCGGCAGATATACCTTGAAGTCTCTGGAGAATTGCCTCGCCTCAAGGGCGGTAGGACTAAGTCAAAGTACCTAGATCTGCACATGAAAAACATCCGCAGAAAGGGCATGAGTACACCACAGTAGTACTTAGCAAGTGTCAGGCCTAACCTCAGTCGAGTAGTGACGAGGAAGGTTAGGGACCTACTGATTATATCTGAAAAATGAGGTAAAACAGTATAAAATATGACAATATAATAAAAGGCTAACAATAAGAAGTAACACAAGATAATAAGAATAACCATAACTATAACAGAGACAAAATAATCACAAAAGGAATACCGCTCAACACAAAGATAACAATCGGGGTTCTCTCAGTATCCCGAGGATCTCTTAGTATCCTCAATACGTATGTTGGGAATCTCTCAGTATCCCCGAGGATCTCTTAGAATCCTCAATATATGTGCTGGGGATCTCTCGGTATCCCAAGGATCTCTTAGTATCCTCAATATACGTGCTAGGAATATTTTGGTATCCCACACTACAGTCCAAATCAATATATGTTCAGGGGATCTCCCGGGATACCGTCCTGTATTCTCAAAGTAAACACACAGTAGCAACACGAAGAATACTCAATTAAATTCAATTTCATACCAAGGTAAAACATGTATTTCTAACCTACCATGCTACATATAATCCAAATAAGCCAGTTTGAGCAAGTAAAGTAATTAAGTCAATTAGACATGCTTTCCTAAGCTAACAATATGCCTAAATTGCAAGTAGTATAAACATGAAAGGAAACACAATTAAAGTTACTTAATGAAAACGGGATTTTCAACAATTAGCACAAGTACGCACTCGTCACCTCACGTACAAGGCATTTCAAATATCAACAATACCAAATCCTAAGGGGGAGTTCCCCCACACAAGGTTAGGCAAGCCATTTACCTCGAACCGACTCAAAATCAACCCGAAACCACATTCTTGCCACGAGTACTCGACTCCACATATCGGAATCGGGTAAAATTAACGGATTATGAACCCTCATTCACTCACGAGTCTAACCATACCAAAAGTATCCAAATCCAATGTCAAATTCCAAATCAAAACTCAAAAATTATACCTAAGAACTTTTCCAAAATGTTTCCCCAATTTCTCACCCCAAATCCGAAATTAGATGATGAAAATATTTAGATTAATGGGTTATAAGCTAAGAGAAGTTAAGAATCATTACCCAATCGATAACTTCTAAAATCCCTCAAAATCTCACTCAAATCCGAGCTCTCAAGCTCTAGTTTTAATAAAATGGCTAAACTCTCAACCTTTGAAATTTTATATTCTGCCTAGATAAATCTTTCTTCGCGAACACGGAAGGACCCTCGCGTTCGCGAAGCACTTTTTCGCTTGGTCCAGTTTTTCTTCATTGAGAATGCGATGTACCTGTCGCGAACGTGGTGACCATCTTCCCCCTCCTACGCGAACGTAGGAGCATCTTCGCGAACACGTAGGTATAAGACCTCACAGCCTTGCGAACGTGGGAACACCTTTGCGAACGCGAAGCGTTAAACCTCCACCAGTCCTAGGTCCACTTTGCAAACGCGAGACCCTCTCGGGAATGCGAAGAAGGAAACCAGAACTGACCTGCTGCAATTTTTCTGCAATTCTCTTATTTCCAAAAATGACCCGTTGAGCATTCGAAACACACCCAAGGTCCTCTGGACCTCAACCAAAATGGCAACCAATCATAAAATATTATTCAAACTTGTCCCAACCTTTGAAACACTCAAAACAACATCAAAACACCAATTTAATATCGGATTCAAGCCTAAGAACTCTAAAAACTCTCAAATTATGCTTTCGATCAAAAAGTCTATCAAACCTCGTTCGAATGACCTAAAATTTTGCAAGCACGTCACATTCAATACTACGGAGCTACTCCAACTTCCGGAATCCCATTATGAACCCGATATCAAAATCTCACTATCGAACCGGAAACTTCAAAAATTCAACTTTTGGCATTTCAAGCCTAAATAAGCTACGAACCTCCAAAACACAATCCAAACACGCCCCTAAGCCTGAAATCACCCAACGGAGCTAACGGAACCGACAGGGTTCCATTCAGAGGCTGTCATCACACTGCTCCAACTACGGTCCAAATTCTAAATCTTAAGCTCTCTTTTAGGGACTAAGTGTCCCAAAACACTCCGAAACTTAAAATCAAATATCTCGGCAAATCAAAATAGCAGAAACAAACATGGGGAAAGCAGTTAATAGGGGATCGGGGTGTTAATTCTTAAAATGACCAGCCGGGTCGTTACATCCTCCTACACTTAAACATTCGTTCGTCCTCGAACGAGCATAGAGACATACCTGAAGTAGTGAAAAGATGAGGGTAACAGCTGTATATCCTGCTCGATCTCCCAGATCGTCTCCTTAATCGGCTGACCCCGCTACTGAACCTTCACTGATGCAATGTTCTTTGAACTCAGCCTTTGAACCTGCCTGTCCAATATTGTCACTGGCTCCTCAACATAAGATAGATCCTTGTCCAATTTAATTGAACTGAAATCCAACACGTGCGACGGATCACCGTGATACTTTCGGAGCATCGAAACATGAAATACCGGATGAACTCCTGCCAAGCTAGGAGGTAAGGTAAGCTTATAAGCAAACTCCCCAACACGCCGCAATATCTCGAAAGGACCAATAAACCTCAGACTCAACTTTCCTTTCTTTCCAAATCTTATAACGCCCTTCATAGGTGAAACCCGAAGCAGAACCTGCTCTCCAATCATATAGGAAACATCAGGAACCTTCCGGTCCACGTAACTCTTCTGTTTGGATTGGACTGTATGGAGTCTATCCTGAATCACCTTAACCTTCTCCAAAGCATCCTGAACCAAGTCTGTGCCTAATATTCTAGCCTTACTCGGCTCAAACCAACCCACAGGAGATCTACACCGTCTACCATATAAAGCCTCGTATGGTGCCATCTGAATGCTGGACTGATAGCTGTTGTTGTAGGCAAACTCCACCAATGGCAAGAACTGATCCCAAGACCCTCCAAACTCAATCACACACGCACAAAGCATATCCTCACGAATCTAAATAGTGCGCTCGGACTGTCCGTCCGACTGAGGGTGAAATGATGTACTCAACTCCACCCGAGTACCCAACTCATGTTGTACGACCCTCCAAAACCATGATTTGAACTGAGTACCTTTATCTGAAATGATGGAAACTAGAATACCATGTAGACGAACAATCTCCCGGATATAAATCTCTGCTAGGCGCTCCGAAGAATAGGTAGTACACACAGGAATGAAGTGCGCGAACTTGGTCAGTCGATCCACAATCACCCAAATAGCATCAAGCTTTCTCAAAGTCCGTGGGATCCCAACTACGAAGTCCACAGTGATCCACTCCCACATCCACTCCGGAATCTTAATCTGCTGAAGCAACCCACCCGGTCTTTGGTGCTCATACTTCACCTGCTGATAATCGAGGCATCGAGCTACAAACCCAACTATATCTTTCTTCATCCGCCTCCACCAATAGTGTTGTCTTAAATCTTGGTACATCTTCGCGGCACTCGGATGAATGAAATACTACGAACTATGGGCCTCCTCTAAAATCAACTCCCGAAGCTCATCAATATTGGGTACACAAATCCAACCCTGCATCCTCAATACCCCATCATCAATAGTCACATCTCTGGCATCATCGTACGTAACCTTATCCTTGTGGACAAGCAAATGAGGGTCATCAAACTGACGCTCCCGGATACGATCAAATAATGAAAACCGAGAAACCACGCAAGCTAGAACCTGACTAGGCTCCAAAAGATCTAATCTCACAGACTGGCTGGCTAAGGCCTGAACATCCATCGCCATAGGCCTCTCTGCTACTGGTAAATATGCCAAACTCCCCAAACTCTCTGCCCGACGACTCATAGTATTGGCCACCATATTGGCCTTGCCCGGGTGATACAAGATAGTGATATCATAGTCCTTCAGCAGCTCTAACCACCTCCTCTGACGCAAATTAAGATCCTTCTGCTTGAACAGATGTTGCAAACTCTGGTGATCGGTATAAATCTCACAAGGCACACCGTACAAATAATGACGCCAGATCTACAAGGCGTTAACAATAACAGCTAACTTGAGATCATGGACAGGATAATTCTTCTTATGTACCTTTAACTATCTAGACTCGTAGGCAATCACCCTATCATCATGCATCAACGCTGCTCCAAGGCCAATCCTTAAGGCATAACAATAGACAGTATATGACCCCGAACCTGTAGGCAATATCAAAACTGAGGCCGTAGTCAAAGCTGTCTTGAGCTTCTGAAAGCTCGCCTCACACCCTTCTGTCCACTGGAACAAAGCACCCTTCTAGGTTAGCCTAGTCATAGGGGCTGCAATAGATGAAAACACCTCAACAAATCAACCATAATAATCCGCCAAGCCAAGAAAACTGCGGATCTCTGTAGTTGAGGATGGTTTGGGCCAACTCTACACTACTTCCACTTTCTTCGGATCTGCCTGAATACCCTCACTTGAAACCACGTGGCCCAAGAATGCGACAGAATCCAACCAAAACTCACATTTCGAGAACTTCGCATATAACTTCTTTTCCCTTAAAGACTGAAGCACTATCCTCAGGTGCTGCTCATAATCTTCCCGACTCCGGGAGTATACCAGAATATTATAAATAAAGACAATGACGAACGAGTAAAGATATGGCGTGAACACACTGTGCATCAAATGCATAAAGGCTACTGGGGCATTGGTCAGCCCAAATGACATAACAAGGAACTCGTAATGACCATACCGAGTCCTGAAAATAGTCTTCGGGATATCTGGCTCCTGAATCTTCAACTGATGGTAACCTGAACGCAAGTCAATCTTAGAAAACACTCGTGCACCCTGTAGCTGGTCAAACAAAGCATCAATACGAGGCAAAGGATAATGGTTCTTCACTGTAACTTTGTTTAACTAGCGATAATCAAAGCACATACGCATAGAACCATTTTTCCTTCACAAATAAGATAGGAGCACCCCAAGGTGATACACTAGGTCGAATGATCAAGGCCAACCCTGTACTACTACAATGTAGCAAGAGAGGTCAAAGCAGTTTTTACCCGAGAAGGTCGGGATCGATTTCTACAGGGAGCTAGAGATTGGAGTTGAGTTTCTATCTAAATTGGAGTTGTGTATTTGTTCCTAATTGCACTTCTAAACATTGTTGGCTTTGATTTTACTTCTAATTTTATACTACTAAGATGCTAAATTAGGCTAAGTAAAGCTAAGATTAAACTATTGAAAGTTGCTCAAATAGATAAAAGGCACTAGGATAGTGAATTTCTCCTACGTGGTTAACTGATGGATTCTTGAGTCTAAGGCTAGATTGTCACATTTGGGGAGTATGATGTGAGCACGTGATGTTTTCCCTAAGAAAATTATTCCCAAAATTCAAACAAAATGATTCTTTTTCTTTATTTTTACAATTTTTGTGCAGTTTGGCGTCCTTTTCTGATAGTTGTTGCATTTTATTTATGCATGATCAATTCATATAAAATACCAAAATATGCATTTGCATTTAGGATCTAATTTCATATGTTGATATTAATCAGCGATTAATTTGTTTTATAATAGAATATATGGAAAATAACAAAAAGAGTCCATTTTTGCATTTTTAATTATTTAATTGCGAATTCGTCCTGGAATAGTTTTTAAAATAATTTTAGGAATTAATTGGTTTAATTTTGAAATATATTGGGAATTATTTAAATTTTGCAATTTTATAACATTAGAAAAAAAAATGAATATACAAATTGAAATACAAAAATTAAATAAAATAAGTCAAAAGAAAAGAAATGAAAACATTAAAAAGGGATGCCCATGATTTGGGCCAATTAAACCACAACCCAGACCACCCAAACCCGGCCATCCCAGAACCCCTTCCCCACCCGGTCCAATACACTAAAATCAAAACGACGCCGTTTGGCGTCGATCAATCCAAACCGTCGAGGTAACAAGATCAACGGCTCAGAGGCAGGGTAGGCGTACTATAAGACTGTCCGAAACGTCCCCCCTACCCCATTTCCCATCGTCGTCCTCACCCCTCACCCCTCTCAAACCCTAGCTGCGCCACCCTAAAATCCCTAGAACGCCGGTGGCGGCGCCGTCGTCCAATGGCGCCCAAATTCACACCTCCTCCTCGCCTTCATATCCTCTTTCCAAAACACCAAAAATCATCCATCGAATCAATGCCTAGCCTCTCGAATCTTGATTTTAAAATCAGACCCAAAAGCCTGCCTCAAATCGATACCTGATAATCCTCTGACCTTCCTCATCTTGAATCCCTGGGCGAAATCCCTCGAATCTTTCTGAAGCTCAGCAAATATTGGATCTAGGGTTGGTCAACTCGGGCCTGTTTTAAAGAGCTTCAAAGTCAATGGATTTCTGTTAACGTTACCTGCCTATTTTGGTTAAAATAGACAAGTAACGTTAACCGGAATTCAATTTCGATGGGTTAATCCACGTGGAGTCTGAGTGAGTTTCTTTTCTAATTTCTATCTGTTTCTTTTGTTCGCCCCCTGTAGTTGTGAGCTTTGTTTTCTTTGTTAGTTAGAAGTATTCATGCCTGCCTCTTTTTGTTTGATTCTAATTTCTTCTCTTTTGCTGAATTTTTGTTAATCGTTTAAATAAATCGTGAATTAATCGTTAGTTTAATTAGGTTATCCGTTGTTTTGTTCATATGAGGTTTGATTTGGAATTTGTTTAAGACTGATTTCAGCTAGTATTAATTGATTGTTCAATTTTAGTGTTAATTGAGATAGTGTTTAAGATAGTTTATTTGGGTATAGCTGGATAATTCATTCGTTAGTTAACTTCAGTTAGTTTTAGCTAAGGGTAAATGGGTTTGGTGTAGTTAACTGGGGTCAGTAATTTTAAGAGGAAATAGAGGTAGTTTGGACATAAGGAAAGGGTAGTTTCTTTAAGAATGGTAAATTCGAAACAATAGCAAGGGTAGTATAGGTATTGTATGGGTAGAAGAATACCCTAGGGCCTTCTAGAATAGTACCTTAGTGTAGATTTTAATCAATTTAGGACACTAGCTTGGGTAACAAGTCAAGAAATAGGGGTTTAAATGAAAATAAGAAGAGGGGCTGTTGGGAAAAACTGAAAATCTGAGGGCTGCCCTCATTTGTGCCTTTAAAAGGGCATGCCCTTCACTTCATTCAGAAGTTTTTGGGAGCTCAAAAAAAAATTCCCCCAAAAACACTTCTCAAGCCTGCAGATCTGAGAATTCAAATGGCAGCTCAAAACTACTTTTAGATCTTAGCTTTCCTTAAGAGAAAATCAAAAAATAAAACAGTAGAAACTTTCAAAAGAAAAAAATCACTGTTCCATTGCCTTTTTTAGATCCTTTCTGAATTCCTATTTGAATGTCTTCATTTCTGTGCTAAATTCGAGTTATTAAAAGTTTCTGGAGCGAACTGTTGCTTTGTTCAAGTGATTTTGGGCATAACTGAACTGGCTTGGGTGGAGTCATTGTCTTTGAGATATTTTAGGTTCATCTTCGAGTTTATTTAGGTGATTTTGAGTTGTAGTTGGCTGGTTGAGTCTATTTTGAGCAATTTGGATTACTGTTAGCTTCAAAAGTTGTGTTGGGAGTAGTTTTGAGTCTCTTTGGGTTTCTGCAAGTGAATTTGATCTACTATCGGTGTTGTTTCTTCTCTGAAAATTATTCTGGGCTGTGTCTCAATTTCCTGGGCTATGTATTGGTGTTGTTTGATCATCTCTTGGTCTATTGTTGTTTGAACTGCTGTTGACTCACTTTTCTCCTTCATTATTCTTCAAATCTCCAGGTACAATACTCAAACCTGACATGAAATTGAATATTGATTGGCTTGCACGAAGTTGTCGGAAATTCAAGTTGAAATTCAATTAACTATCTCAAGTTTGATGTTGTTTAATACTTTTAGTATACATGATTAAGTGCTTCAGTTCTGTATATTTCTGTTTTTGGTTTGTATCGAGTGCTAGTGCATGCTAAGGGCTTCAGTTGATTTCGTTGCTTGGATCTATTGTATAATTTCAGAATACTGGGTATTTTAATACCGTTCGAACTCAAGTGTAGGAATTGATTGCTTTTAAGCTTTCAAATGGTGATCATGTTAAGCTTAGTTGAGCGACTTTTGCGTTTCTGACTTTGAATCTACATTGGCACTTTCAATTTTGAAGTCACGTTGTTGTTTTGGTTAAAGGTTTTAAATGCTATTATAGCTTGAAATGGTGACACAAACTGTATATGAGTTTTATAACATCATGTATGGCATCTCTGCTATAGAATATGATTTGGTATCAAGGAATGCATTTCATGTTTGTTTCAGATTATAAAAATAATTAGCACTTGATCGGCCTTAGGGGGTTCTCATGAATAGCTAATTTGTTTCAAGTAGTTGCCGTAAATCCCACAGTTGGGCCGGTGTCTTTGGCCCATTGGCATTCCGAAGCCTCTCATCTGAATAAGCCTAGTTTAGATTTCTTTTTTGTCCCCGAGCCAAATCTCCTAATTTACATGGCCTTCGTAATTAAGCCTAGGAGTCATAGAATAATTGAGGCGCGCCATGCCAAATAAAACCTCAACATGCATGGCCCTCGTTTAATTAATCATGTTTATCCTTAGAATTTGGGAGGGCCATTTAGAAACTTCACGGCCTTCCCCAAAACAATATTACGTTAGAATCTTTAGGCGTGATTTCAATAAAATTACTTCCTTAAACTCGGGTGTGCATTGATGCGACCCAAATCTAAATCTCGACGAAGTCGAAATGGGTTGACAATCACGGGTGCATTGATTGCGACGTAGTTCGAAACGCATTTTCACGACGTCGCAATTCTTTTAAAATAAATAATTATAAAAAGTGGTTTATGAATAAAAGGCACATAAGCTAGCATATATTAAAATCAGATAAAATCAAATACAACTGTTGAGCAACCGTGCTAGAACCACGGAACCCGGGAATGCCTAACACCTTCTCCCGGATTAACAGAATTCCTTACTCGGATTTCTGTTTCGCAGACTGTTAACAGAGTCATATGTTTCCTCGGTTCGGGATACAACCGGTGACTTGGGACACCATTAATCTCTCAAGTGGCAACTCTGAATAATTAATAATTAAATCTCGTTCTGATTGTCCTTTAAATGGAAAAACTCCTTTATGCCCTTGTGGGTGTAGTGAAAAAAGGAGGTGTGACAACTCTGGCGACTCTGCTGGGGACTTAACCCAGAATCTCTGGTTCTGAGCTCCGAATTCGAGCATAGATAAATTGTTGTATTTAATTGTATCTGATTTTCCTACATGTTTTGTGCTGAATGTGCTAAATGTTACCGCTTCGATATTATCTGAACTGTATATAAACTGTGCCGACACCCTTCTCTCTTCACCTCCGGGGATGTGCTTACTGGTTGAGACTCCCTATTCTGTTAGTGTCATACCTTGAAATAAGAAAGAGGCCTGACAAGTTACGAAGCCGGATGGCCTTTTGGTTCCCGGTAAGTTGCCCCCTCCTCGACTCGAGTTGTCCGCTCGGGTACACAGTCTAGAACACCGACCCAGGTTTTGAACATAGAATAACGTGACTTCATGCCGAATCCTTAGTAGGAACGCTTATTTGCATCACGTTGCATTTGACTTAGGGGACTCAACACAAGGGTTGGGTCCGTCCAGGACTAGCAACCTGAAATGAAAAGACCATCCTGATGCATTCTCTTGTGCTGCGCATTTATTTGTTCTGAACCTGCATGTTGACCGGTTTCTGAATCTCGAAAATGTTGGAAAATTGAGAAAAGAAAAAAGAAAAAAAAAGAGAAATAACAGTTAGGGAGTTAAAAACCAAATGCCCAAACACTGTCGAAACTCTGCCGAAATTTTGAGAAAATGAAAAAGGAAAATGCTTTATTTCTAATATTCTGTTTTACTAAAAGCAAAAGAAAAATAGAAAAAAAAGGAGTGTTTTATTTTTGGAAAGTATTTGTTGAAACAAAAAAGTCTTTTATTCTTAGTTTGGAAAATAGGTTGTTTATTGTTTGTTGAAAAAGAAAAATTGAAAATGAAAAAGAGTATTGTTTTAAAATAGTTCGGTTAATTTGCCCGAACTACGCCGGTTTGATTCTCACAGGGTGTGGGATACGTAGGCAACCCTCGTCGGGTCCAACCTTTCTTTTGCAAAAATAGCCAAAAAATGTCAAAATTTTTATTTTTCGTCGTAAATAAGTCAAGTAGGGCTGTCTTGTCATAAATAGCCGAATGTCCCCAAAAGGGACGCTGCAAGGCTGACTTTGCAAAATAGCCATCTTGGTCAATTTTTGATTTTTGACTGGTTGACTTTCGCAGCCTTAAAATCTTTGTTCCCGAAGTGCTGAAAGGCCGCGTTTGAAAATCGAGTTCTTCATTTTTAAAAATTTGAAAATATATAGGTAATTCTGAGTCAAAAATATAGATAGTTCTTTTTTGAGTCGAATAAAAGTTTTTCTTTTGCTTAATCGCCTTAATAAATGTGCAGGATGAGCACGATGCTGAATGAACCCTTTTCAATAATGACCAAAATCCCTTTTGAGTTGCGATTATGGTGGAATGACTTAGGCAAAGAAGGGCAAGATGAAGTGAAAAAGTATTTGAAAGATCTCCCGGATTTATTAGACATATTATTAAGGCATTGGTCGTGCATTAGGATTCGGCACATAACGTATTTCATTTCTCGGACTTTGAGCTCACCCCAACATTGGAAGAAATAGTAGGGTACATCGGAAGTGATCAAGCTCCGTTACGGTTCAAATACTTAATTGCTCCCAGGGCCATTACCGTACACCGGTTTTTGGATTCTTTGAAAATACCCCGAACAGTTCATCATCCAGATTTTGCAAAGGGTTTCTGCAGTTTCCGCTTCATATATGATAGATATGGCCACCTAGGCGGATTCAATAATCCAGACTTTAAGCTATGCAGTAGAAGTAACCGACAAAAATGGGAGGAACACAGACGGGTGGCTTTTATGATAGCCTTTTTGGGCCTCATAGTATTCCCAAGGAAAGATGGTGATATTGATTTGAAAGAAGCGGGGGTCTTCAGTACCTTGCAAACCATGGGGAAAAGAACTTTAGCACCTATGATCGTGGCTGACATCTTCTGGGCTCTCACTGCTTGCAAAGCTGGGGGCAAATTTTTTGAGGGATGTAACTTGTTGTTACAAATGTGGATGACTGAGCATTTGTGCACCCGCACTCAGCTCTTGAGTTATGGTTCATTTGAGAAAACTTGTATAGGAGAATTTTACACAAGGATCAAAGGGGCTAGTCTACTTGAAGGAGTCACGGCTTGGACATCATTATTTCGGACCCTCACTGCCAGCCAGATACAGTGGGTGCTCGGATGTTGCCTGTCGAAGAAGTCATATATATGCCAGCAGTCAGGCCGCATTTTCTGTTGATGGGACTCAAAAGCATCCAGCCCTATGCACCATATCAGGTTCTGAGGCAGCTCGGGAAGTATCAAGTAGTACCGAGAGATGAAGATCTGAGTACCCAAGTGGTCGAAATTAGTCCTGACGGTCGGTTCCCCGAAGAAGTTCGCCAAATCTGGAGTGAGTGTCAACATTTGATAGCGAACACTTGTGTGTCAGATAGGGCTAAAGGGAAAGTTGCCCCGGGGTATCATGATTGGTTCAGAGGTGACATGGCGTGCGGAAGACCAGCTAAAAGACCTCATCTCGAAGATTTCGCCGAGGCGTCCCAAGAGCAGTGGGACTGGTTAGCAAAGGAAGAAGGTTATCGAGTTGAGATTGGTAAACTGAAGCAGCAAGTTGAGAGTCTGAAATTCGAGAACAGTGTACAGGATGTTGCGGATCAAGGTGAGAAGAACAGACTGGCTCGAGAAAACAAAGCTCTTAGGGCCCAAATCCAGCAATTGACGATAACCGTCGATAAGCAACCAAGGAGCCGATCAGATGAGCAATTGATAAAAAGGCTGGAAAATGAAGTCAGGGAATGGCGGGATGAATTAGAAAAATCTGAGAATATCATGGCAGAGCTTAAAGCGCAGTGGGCTACAAGAACAGAGGAGCGTCGCCAGTACTTGAATCAGTTGAAAAGGGACCATGAGAAAATTGTTGCCGATTTAAAGAGAAAAGTGGTTGCCCTTGAGGGTAAAGCGGTTAGACAGGCTAGAGATTTTGGAATTGAAAGTGGACATTGTTACGACTTGTTGGCCCAAATGGAGGTAGAAGTGCAGCAGTTACAAGATCAACACCTGTAGGATTCTCGAGCTTTAAAGACATGCAGCGATCAGATAAGACGCTTGCTTATAGAAAAGTAGCAAACAAAAGACAGGATTAGAGCCATTGCTCATGCCATTTATAGGAGATGCCGAGTTTGTGAAGACATGACCCATACTACTTTTGTCTCTGTAGTAATGATCTATGTGAAACGAACCATGAATGAATTAGAGCGGCTTGAAAGGGATTTGGATCATAGGCCCGCGGCAAGGCCGAACGATGCCCCGTGGACACCTAAGTTTGAAGCACTAGAGTATGCATAGGCCATGTCTGTAGTTTTCTACCTTTTGAGTCTGTCTTTCGTCTGTCCGTTATCCTTTCAGGTCAAGTATGTTTGCAGTCTTAGAGTCTGTGTTTGCTTTTAATTTGCGTCTGTTAGTTTTATTCCGAAAAATGTTTAGTTTGTAATAGTTTGTTTTAGTAATGAAAATTAAAAATTTCAAAATTTCCACCCTTTATTTTTGCATTTATTTTTCACGAACTACGCTTGGTCTGATTCGTGCGGGGTCACGATACGTAGGCAATCTCCATAGGATTCGACCGTAATCGTAACAACAAAATGTAAGAAAGAGAGAGAGATAAAAAGAAGGGAGCGAAAAAAAGAGAGAAAGAAAGAAGAGAGCGGAAAAACAAAAAGAGAAAGAGAAAGCAAGAAATGAGCGGAAACCCAAAAGAGAAAAAAATAGAAGAAAGAAAAGAGCACTAGAGAGGGATAAGGTGAGAAATGTAAAAGAAAGGTAAAAAGAAACAAGGAACGAAGTGCCGGGATGACGCATGCGACCGAGAAAATGCATAATAGAAATGATTAACTGTATAGGCGCATTCATACCAACGAGCGGTTGTCAAATCTATTAAGACTTAATCGCTAACAAAGTGGTTGTCTAAATGTGTGAGTCCAGGCAGGTGGTTAGTTGATTGGCAATTCTGGCAACTCACCCGTACAACACCCGGTCGAAAGATAAAGTAAACATGACAGGGCAGGACTCGGAAATCAGCATCGTAGATCCTTCAAATGAAGTTGAGGTAACAGATGTGGGTGCTATGAAAGAAGAGATGAGGAAACTAAAAGCACAAATGGCCGAAATGCATCGGGCATGGTCTCAGGGACATCCGGCACCACTATACCCCGCTAATCCATCTTACATCCCACCTCTGGCTCAGGCTCAGGAGCCCACCACTCCCCACGCATCTTCAACTCTTCCCCTATCACACCCAGGGCTATGGTACTACTTCATATGCTCCTCCAGCTCCACCACCCAAACAGAACCCTCCCCCACCCATGGTTCCAGTCTTTGTGGCACCTCCCCCAGCCCCATTACATAGATCGTCTAGTGAGCCGCTATTCCAAGCTCACGATACCTAATATTACCCTCCCGAACCCACTTTTAAAACAACTGAGCCATATACCTATACTCCCCATTTTGAAATCCCGGGAGAAGTTGAGAAACCGGTTAAGAATGCAGAACAGGAGGAAGTGATTCGTAAAGTCAAAAGTCTGGAGTAATCCTTTAGGAACATGCATGGTTTAGGCAACCAAGTCAGCGTTGCGTACAAAGATTTGTGCCCTTTTCCTGATGTTCAGTTGCCTGCGGGGTTTAAAATGCCGAAGTTTGACTTGTATGAGGGGCACGGTGACCCAGTAGCCCATCTGCGAGGTTTTTGTAGCAAGATGAGAGGTGCTGGGGGGAAGGATGAATTGTTGATAGCCTATTTCGGTCAAAGCTTGAGCGGGTCCGCACTGGAATGGTACACGAGACAGGACCCCGGCCGATGGTATACATGGGATGATTTGGCACAAGCATTCATTAGCCATTTTTAGTATAACCTTGAGATAGTCCCTGATCGTCTGTCATTGTTGAAGCTGGAAAAGAAGCCCGGGGAAAGTTTTAGAGAGTTTGGTTTCCGCTGGAGGGAACAAGCAGCAAGGGTTGATCCTCCCATAAGGGAGAGTGAGATGGTAGATTACTTCTTGCAAACATTGGAGCCTACCTATTTTGGTCATTTAGTGACATCTGTCGGAAAGTCGTTTAATGAAGTGGTAAAGATGGTAGCCATGATTGAAGAGGGATTGAAGTCTAACAAGATCTTGAGGTACTCGGCATTGAAAGCAATCACCCAGGCCATCCAAAGCGGTACTGGTGGTGTGCTTGGAAAGAAGAAGAAGGAAGAAGTTGCTACGGTTGAAAATAGTACTTGGGCCAGGCCCAATAACCCTCCACCCTACTACAACCAACCCAAACCCCACCACCCAAACTACCAATATACCCCATATGGCCCACCACAACACTACTATTCACCACCAAAACCACACTTTTCTATCCACCACGCCCAGACATATACTCAGCCTCCGGTGCACTCGCAATGGCGCGCACCGACTCCCCAAAACATACATCCACCCCCACAAAACACATATCCACCCCCCAGGACAAACAGACCAGGAACCAGCTTCCGCCCAAACCAAGCTTTTAGAAGTGAGAAGGCCCCAAACAGAAAAACATTTACTCCACTGGGAGAATCTAACACCACTTTCTTCCATAGATTGAAACAGTTGGGAATGTTGACCCCAATTGAGTCCAAAGCACTAAACCCCCTTCCCAGAAACTTGGACCATTCTGTTAGTTGTGAGTATTGCTCAGGGATGCAGGGGCACGATACTGAAAAATGTTGGAAGTTGAAAAACGTGGTACAAGAACTCATTGATAATCGCCGTATTGAAGTACAGGCCTAGAGGCCCCAAACATCAATCAAAACCCGTTACCAGCGCATTATGAAGCCAATATGATCGAACTGATACATAAGGGGACAGAGCCTAAAAACCCTCACAAACGGTCATGGTGATCCGTTCTACGGAAGCCAAGGTCAAAGAAAAGACAATTAGCGCAAGGCCAGTGGTTCAGCTAAAAGCGATAAAAGATAAGCCAGTGTTGGTAATGGGAAAAGGACCATTTGTTGCTGCAAAAAAGCCAGAGCCAGTCAAGTTAGTGGTACCGGGGTCATCATCTGCACCCGTGGTTGTTGTGAAAGGGGCCTACATAGAACCAGTTATCATAAAGCCGGTAGTCCAATTACCCGTGGTTGATAGCAAAGCCATACCGTGGAAATGTGACAAGGTAGTGTTGACATAGAAAGGAAAGGAAATTGAGGAAGAGATTTGTGAAGCACAAGAACTAACTCGGTCGGGACGTTGTTTTGCGCCCGAAGAGTTGAGAAGGGCTAGGGGCGCTAAGGATAATCCAGTGTTAGTCAAAAAGGCTGTGACAGAAGAAGAGGCAGAAGAATTTCTGAAAAAGATGAAAGTGCAAGATTATTCCATTGTTGAACAATTGAGAAAAACACCAGCCCAGATCTCGTTGTTGTCATTATTGATCCATTCTGACGAGCATTGCCGAGCTTTGATGAAGATATTGAATGAAGATCATGTGCCCGACAAAATTTCAGTGAACCATCTGGAGACAATTGCCAACAAAATCTTTGAGGTAAACAGGGTAACATTTTCTGATGATGAATTGCCTGTGGAAGGCACAGAACAAAATAAAGCTTTCTACTTGACGGTCAAGTGTGAAAATTCAATGGTTACTTGGGCGTTGATTGATAATGGGTCAAGTGCTAATATTTGTACGTTGTCCACATTGAACAAGTTGAAGATTGATGATGATAGAATCCGCAAAAATAGTATTTGTGTTCGAGGGTTCGACGGAGGGGGAACAAACACAGTGGGGGATATTATACTCGAATTGACTATTGGCCCAGTTGAGTTCACTATGGAATTTCAGGTGTTGGATGCTGCAGTGTCCTACAATCTTTTGTTGGGTCGACCATGGATCCACGCGGCCAAAGCAGTGCCTTCCACACTGCACCAAATGGTCAAGTTCGAGTGGGACAAACAAGAAATCGTGTTATATGGGGAAGATTCCACATGCGCCATGAATGATGCCATTGTGCCCTTTATAGAAACTGAAGATGATAAGGGACCATGGGTTTATCAGGTCTTCGACACGGTCCCGGTGAACAGAGTGCCCGAGGGTAAAAGCATTCCATGTCCCAGGGTGGCAGCTGCGACCGTCATGGTAGTATCAGAAATGCTGAGTAATGGGTTCGTGCCGGGAAAAGGTCTGCGGGCTGAGCTTCAGGGCATTGTCCAACCTATTTTTCTGCCCAAAAATCTAGACACCTTCGGACTAGGGTTCAAACCAATAGCGGCAGATGTTAGAAGGGCTCGTAAATTGAAAAAGAAAGCTTGGGTTCTTCCCAAACCGATTCCATGCTTGTCCAGGTCTTTCGTCAGGCCGGGCGTCAAGAAGCAGTCATTGGCAAAGGTGTCGGGTCCACTGATTGGTGCAGAGGGGAACTTGGATAAGGTGTTCGAGAGGGTATTTGCTGAGGTGAACATGGTTGAGGCCGGGGAAGGGTCAAGCGGAGTAGACATACAGTACATCGGACCGCATGCTAACATCAACATTTGGGAAGCTACTCCTCTTCCAATTCAGAGGGAGTCGTGGTAGTGGGTTTTGTTTTCCTTTTGTCACCTGGATTATTCCAGGGTTTGTAATTCAGTTGCTATGTTCCGTCCGTTTGGATGAGTTAAAACCCTGTTATCTTTACATTCAATGAAATACAATTTTCTTCATTCCTAATTTTGTTTCCATTTTTTCTTTTCTTTTGTACAGTTCTTTTTATGCTGATATCAATGATATGACATGCATGAGGAATCTTCGGCCCAGTTTTAAAAGCCAATCTAGCTCAGAAATAATAATACAAGAAATCGAGTGTGATGATGGGGTGGATTGTAACGACGATGAGGCTTATGAGGAAATTAGTAAAGAATTAAGTCACTTTGAAGAAAAACCCAAACCTAACCTAAATGACACAGAAGCAGTTAATCTAGGGGACCAAGACAATGTGCGGGAAACTAAAGTAAGTGTTTATCTGGATCCACAACTCAAGGAGGAGATAATTAAAGTATTGCATAAGTACAAAGATGTTTTTGCATGGTCGTATGATGATATGCCGGGTCTAAGCACCGATTTAGTGGTTCATAAATTACCCACTGATCCGGCACTCCCTCCTATCAAGCAGAAGTTGAGAAAGTTCAAAACGGACATAAGTGTGAAGATCAAAGAAGAAATTACCAAGCAATTTGATGCAAAGGTCATTCGGGTTACATGGTAACCCACTTGGTTAGCTAATGTTGTGCATGTGCCGAAGAAAGATGGCAAGACCAGGGTGTGTGTCGATTATCGGGATCTTAACAAGGCAAGTACAAAGGACAATTTCCCAGTGCCCAACATCCATATACTAATTGACAATTGTGCCAAACATGATATTGGTTCTTTTGTGGATTGTTACGCGGGTTATCATCAAATTCTAATGAATGAGGAAGATGCAGAAAAGACAGAATTCATCATGCCGTGGGGAATGTATTGTTATCGGGTCATGTCGTTCGATTTGAAAAACGTTGGGGCAACTTATATGAGGGCCATGACAACAATATTCCATGATATGATACACAAAGAAATCGAGGTGTACGCGGATGATGTGATTGTGAAGTCTAGACAGCAGTCCGACCATGTCAGAGATTTGAGAAAGTTCTTTCAAAGGCTTCGCAGGTACAATCTTAAGCTCAATCCTACAAAATATGCTTTCGGGGTGCCATCTGGGAAGTTGTTGGGGTTTATAGTCAGCCGCCGGGGTATTGAATTAGACCCGTCGAAGATCAAAGCTATTCAGGAATTGCCACCTCCAAGAAACAAAACTGAGGTGATGAGTTTGTTAGGAAGATTGAACTATATCAGTAGGTTCATTGCTCAGCTCACGACAACTTGTGAGCTGATTTTCAAATTGTTGAAGAAAGACGTCGCGGTCAAATGGACTGATGAATGTCAGGAGGCTTTTGATAAGATAAAGGGGTATTTGTCGAACCCACCCGTGTTGGTCCCGTCAGAGCCAGGGAGGCCTTTGATTCTATATCTGACGGTTTTGGATAATTCATTCGGCTGTGTACTGGGGTAGCACGATGTTACGGGTAGAAAGGAGCAGGCTATCTACTATCTCAGCAATAAGTTCTCATCTTATGAGGTTAAGTATACTCATCTGGAGAGGACATGTTGCACCCTAACTTGGGTAGCACAGAAATTGAAACATTATTTGTCATCCTACAACACTTACCTCATATCTCGCTTGGACCCACTGAAGTATATTTTGCAGAAGCCTATGCCCATAGGGAGGCTTGCAAAGTGGCAGATCCTGCTTACAGAGTTTGACATTATCTATGTGACACGGACTGCGATGAAAGCACAGGCACTAGCCGATCATTTGGCTGAGAATCCCGTCGATGAAGATTATGAACCTTTGAAAACTTATTTCCCTGATGAAGAAGTGATGCACATTGATGAATTGGAACAAGCTGAGAAGCCGGGATGGAAACTTTTCTTTGATGGGGCTGCAAATATGAAAGGCGTGGGAATAGGAGCGGTACTTATTTCTGAAACAGGTCAGCATTACCCTGTTATAGCTCGGCTCTGTTTCTACTATACGAACAACATGGCAGAATATGAAGCGTGTATATTGGGATTGAGATTAGCTGTAGATATGGGTGTACGGGAAGTCTTGGTCATGGGTGACTCGGACCTACTGATACACCAAATTCAAGGAGAATGGGAAACACGGGACTTAGAGCTTATACCGTACCGGCAATGTCTGCATGAGCTTTGTCAGCGGTTTCAGGCTATAGAATTCAGGCACATTCCAAGGATTCATAATGAGGTTGCCGACGTTTTGGCTACTTTGGCGTCGATGTTGCATCATCTAGACAAGGCTTATGTTGATCCGTTGCAGATTCAGGTCCGTGATCAGCATGTTTACTGTAATATGATAGAAGAGGAAATCGACGGCGAACTGTGGTTCCATGATATCAAAGAATACATCAGGACGGGAGTATATCCAGTACAGGCCACCGGTGATCAGAAAAGAACAATTTGGTGATTGGCAAGCGGGTTTTTCTTTAGTGGAGGAGTGTTGTACAAAAGAACTCCAGACCTCGGGTTGTTGAGATGCATGGACGCAAGACAGGCCACATCTATCATGACTGAGGTACATTACGGAGTTTGTGGACCGCATATGAGTGGGTACGTTCTAGCAAAAAAGATTCTCCGAGCAGGTTATTATTGGCTCACTATGGAGCGGGATTGTATCAGTTTTGTGCGTAAATGTCATCAGTGCCAAGTGCATGGATATTTGATTCATTCTCCACCATCAGAATTACATACGATGTCCGCACCATGGCCTTTTATTGCATGGGGCACGGATGTTATTGGGCCAATTGATCCAGCAGCGTCAAATGGGCACAGGTTTATTCTGGTAGCTATAGACTATTTTACCAAATGGGTGGAAGCTAAGACGTTCAAGTTTGTGACTAAGAAAGTTGTGGTCGACTTTGTGCACTCAAATATCATCTATCGGTTTGGGATTCTGAAGGTAATCATCATGGATAATGGGGCTAATCTTAATAGTCAATTGATAAAGGAGACATGTGAGCAGTTCAAGATTAACCATAGTCATTCTACTCCATACCGTCCCAAGGCAAATGGTGCGGTTGAAGCAGCCAATAAGAATATAAAGAAAATACTCCGGAAGATGGTTGAAGGGTCTAGACAGTAGCATGAGAAATTACCTTTTGCATTGTTAGGGTACCGCACCACCGTTCGTACCTCGGTGGGGGCGACTCTTTATTCATTGGTGTATGGCACCGAGGCAGTAATACCTACAGAGGTGGAAATCCCGTCTCTGCAAATCGTTGCGGAGGCTGAGATTGATGATGATGAATGGGTGAAAAGCCGCCTTGAGCAGTTGAGCTTGATTGACGAGAAGAGATTGGCATCAGTGTGTCATGGTCAACTGTACCAACGAAGAATGGCAAGAGCATATAACAAGAAAGTGCGTCCAAGGAAATTCGAAGTCGAACAGTTAGTACTGAGGCGGATTTTGCCTCATTGGGCTGAAGCAAAAGGAAAATTTGCCCCAAATTGGCAGGGACCATTTGTAGTAACTAGAGTGTTGTCTAACGGTGCATTGTATTTGACAGATGTAGAAGGAAAATGTATAGAAATGGCCATAAATTCTGATGCGGTCAAGATATATTATGTATGATTTCTTTATTTCTGAATATATCTGTTTGTATTTGGCATATCTTAAAGATTGAAATGACGAAGGCGTTTTGTCCTACTATCCAAACACTTTTATCCCTTGTCATCCCCTTTGAGCCTTACTTATTTTTCATACCCCTCTTTCGGAATCAATGGCACTATCAAGGAACACAGGTGCCGAACATAAAACAAAGAAAAGAAAAGCAAAGGAAAAAGAAAGGAAAAGGAAAGAAAAGAAGAAAAAAAGAAGGAAAAAGAAAAAATGAAAGGTGAAGGAAAAGAGAAAGAGAAGAAAAGAAAAGAAGGAAAGAAAAGGAGAAAAAGAGGAGAAAAGAAAGGAAAAGAAGAAGAAAAGAAAGAAAAGGAAAGAAAAAACACACAACAACCAAGGTAATTATGATACAGTGAACTACGTTTGACTTGATCCCGAAAGGGTACGTAGGCAGCCTTACTCCGAGGTTCAGTCATACCAAAATAAAAATCCAAAAATCCCCAAGCAAGAAACTGGGGTAGAAGTTGTGATTGTTGTGAACAGTTGGATTCCGAAAGTTGTAATTTGAACCCATTTGAAATGTTTTGAGCCTTTTTATACCTTTCTTTCTAACCCAATCCAAAAGCCTACATTACGGTCCAAAAAAAGACCTTCTGATCAGTTTTGAGAAATGTCAAGTTGAACAGGTAGGAATAACTCACGATAGGGGCAACACTCTGGTTCAAGCAACAAAAAACAAAGTAATAATGAGAGAGTCTTATCGATGAAAACCTTCACAGGCACCCCAAGGCAACGAGAGTTGAGAGAAAAATAAATGAGAGAGTCTTATTGGTGAAAACCCTCGCGGGCACCTTGAGGCGAAAGTGAGTTGAAAATGGTTATTTGGCAAGAGGGCTGTGGGTGGAAAACTATTTTGAGGCACCGCAGGATGAACAAGGTTAAGGTCTGGGTAACTCAAACAATTGATGGAAGTCCTGGGCAATGAGGTATGGCAATTGAGAGTTGTTTAGTTGGATCGGTTGGGCCGATTAGTCCGAAATGCATGTCATGACCATTGGTGCCAGCTGTTCCGGTTAGATAAGTTTCTTTTCTTCACTTCATTTTTAGTAGTCATCCGGTTTTGAATTTTTCTCATCCCTAACCCGTAAAACCATTGCATTTCATTCTCTTTTTTGGGGGGGGGGGTTTGTTTGTCTAAAGGTTCTAATGTCAGTTATGTTCAAAAGCAAGTGGGAAAGGATTTCAAGGCTCGCTACCAGCTTCCGAAATTGTGAAGCACAACGTGGTCAGAGCATGTCAAAAACAACATGATGTCAAGTGGGAAAAGTGATTGGGAAATGTCACGAGAAATGCAAAGGTTCAAACAAAAGAGTCAGAAAAGTGAAGTAACAGCATGGGTGTAAAACATTTAGGTCGCCAGAGGTTGGGGAATTTAAAAGTTGGTCAGAAAATCAAACGGTTCAGGGTCAGTGCGTGGAAGTCAGTTAACACAAAGCAATGCAGGGGAAGGATTTTTCGGCAAGAATGCCATCAACTAACCACCATTTTAAACTAACAGAATTTTTCTTTGATTGGAACAGGGGTATAAAATTGTTCAGGAGGAATTCTCCATAAAGGGAAATCAAGCAGTAATCAAGTTTGACCGCAAAGTGCAGTTTGATTAAATACGAGATAATCATGAATAGCGTAGGGGAATATAATTTGGTTGCAAAGTTTGCATGTTTAGGATAAAATGCAAGTTGTCAGGACCTTCCTGGATAATAGGACATAATTCAAACACCCGGATAAGATAACATGGTATAGTGAGAAGTAACACCTTAGGTTCATAATTGTTTGGAGTTGACAGGATCTTCCTGGATAAAAGGATGTAGTTTAAACCCTTGTAGATAACACGATGTAGTGAGAGTAATACCTTAGGTTTGTAATTATGAGGAGTTGTCAGAACCCCCCTAGATAATAGGATTTAGCTTTCAATTCTTAATAATATGTGATAATATGATTCAGTTTAACACTTACCCATACACCCAGCTTCCAAACTGGGGCAGAAAAATTTTTGTTGGTTGATTATTTTGTTGAAGTCAGGAGTCCGCCTGGAGAACAGAGACATACTTTTCAAGTTTGGTGTCAGGAGTCCGCCTGAAGAACGGAGACATACAGTTCAAATTTTAAAAGTCAGGAGTCCGCCTAGAGAACAGAGACATACAATTCAAATTTTAAGCAAACAGGAGCCCGCCTGAAGAACAGAGGTGATACAATTCGAATTTTAGTTATCAATCAATTTCTCGTCTAATTTGGAATCAGGAACCGCCTGGAAAATGGAGGTATTAAATTTTTAAGTAGTCGAAATCAGGAGCCCACCTGGAGAATGGAGGTATTAAATTTTAAGTAGTCGAAGTCAGGAACCCACCTGGAAAATGGAGGTATTAAATTTTTAAATAGTCGAAATCAGGAACCCGCCTGGAGAATGGAGGTATAAAATTTTAAGTAGCCGGAATCAGGAGCCCACCTGGAGAATTGAGGTGTTAAATTTTTTAAGTAGTCGAAGTCAGGAGCCCGCCTAGAGAATGAAGGTGTTAAATTTTTAAGTAGTCGAAGTCAGGAGCCCGCCTGGAGAATGGAGGTGGTGTTAAATTTTTAAGTAGTCGAAGTCAGGAGCCCGCCGGGAGAATGGAAGTGCTAAATTTTTAGGTAGTCGCAGTCAGGAGCCCGCCTGGAGAATAGAGGTATACAATTCAAGTTTCGAAAAGCAGGAGCCTGCCTGTACAGCAGAGGTATTTCAAGTCAAGCTTTAGTCAAATTCCTATTAATATCCGGTAACATGTGCCCAGTTTCCAAACTGGGGCAGAAAGTTTTCTTCGTTTTGTCTATTTCTGTGAAGTCAGGAGCCCGCCTGGATAATAGAGGAGTATTTTCAATTTCAAGTTCAGCAGTCAGGAGCCCGCCTGGATAACAGAGGAATACATTCGAGTTCAAGTTTATTCAAGTTCAGCAGTTTGGAGAGAGGGAACAGCATCTCAGTTGACCAGTTGAAGTAGCAACAAGGAATTTTATCGAGAAAACACAAGACAATGAGGCAACAAGAAAACACAAGACAACAAGGCAACAAGGAAGTACAAGAGCAAGTTTAAAGAATCTAGATAGGACTTTTGTAATTCATAGAGCATAGTTAGTTTAGCTTCTTTTATCTTTGACGTGGTGCAATAAGGGAGGTCAGCAAGCAATAACAGCAGCAAGCGTGGTGAAATTACAGTTCCTGGTAGTCCCAGCTACCAGACACTCCCGAACTACACTGACCTGATTCCTGTTTAGCCCAGGATATGTAGGCAACCTCTGAAGCAGGGTGCGGTCAAAACTTTTCAAAATGCTTCACAACGGAATATTTGAACGGGCAAAAATCTCTCGTATTTGCTCACTTATCTTTGCACGAAAACTCATCGTGTTTCTGGGCAAAGACGGGCAGCTGTGAGCACGTGATGTTTGCCTAAGCAAATTATTCTCAAAACTCAAACAAAATGATTCTTTTTCTTTATTTTTACAATTTTTGTGCAGTTTGGCGTCCTTTTCTGATAGTTGTTGCATTTTATTTATGCATGATCAATTCATATAAAATACAAAAATATGCATTTGCATTTAGGATCTAATTTCATATGTTGATATTAATCAGCGATTAATTTGTTTTATAATAGAATATATGAAAAATAACAAAAAGAGTCCATTTTTGCATTTTTAATTGTTTAATTGCGAATTCGTCCTGGAATAGTTTTTAAAATAATTTTAGGAATTAATTGGTTTAATTTTGAAATATATTGGGAATTTATTTTAAATTTTGCAATTTTATAAAATTAGAAAAAAAAAAGAATATACAAATTGAAATACAAAAATTAAATATAATAAGTCAAAAGAAAAGAAATGAAAACATTAAAAAGGGTTGCCCATGATTTGGGCCAATTAAACCACAACCCAGAACCCCTTCCCCACCCGGTCCAATACACTAAAATCAAAACGACGCCGTTTGGCGTCGATCAATCCAAACCGTCGAGGTTAACAAGATCAACGGCTTAGAGGCAGGGTAGGCGTACTATAAGACTGTCCGAAACGTTCCCCCCTACCCCATTTCCCATCGTCTTCCTCACCCCTCTCAAACCCTAGCCGCGCCGCCCTAAAATCCCTAGAACGCCGGTGGGGCGCCGTCGTCCAATGGCGCCCAAATTCACACCTCCTCCTCGCATTCATATCCTCTTTCCAAAACACCAAAAATCATCCTTCGAATCAATGCCTAGCCTCTCGAATCTTGATTTTAAAATCAGACCCAAAATCCTATTTTTGTCCAAACAGCCTCAAATCGATACCTGATAATCCCCTGACCTTCCTCATCTTAAATTCCTGGGCGAAATCCCTCGAATCTTTCTGAAGCTTAGCAAATATTGGATCTAGGGTTGGTCAGCTCGGGCCTGTTTTAAAGAGCTTCAAAGTCAATGGATTTCTGTTAACGTTACCTGCCTATTTTGGTTAAAATAGACAAGTAACGTTAACCGGAATTCAATTTCGATGGGTTAATCCATGTGGAGTCTGAGTGAGTTTCTTTTCTATTTTCTATCTGTTTCTTTTGTTCGTCCCCTGTAGTTGTGAGCTTTGTTTTCTTTGTTAGTTAGAAGTATTCATGTCTGCCTCTTTTTGTTTGATTCTAATTTCTTCTCTTTTGCTGAATTTCTGTTAATCGTTTAAATAAGTCGTCAATTAATCGTTAGTTTAATTAGGTTCTCCTTTGTTTTGTTCATATGAGGTTTGATTTGGAATTTGTTTAAGACTGATTTCAGCTAGTATTAATTGATTGTTCAATTTTAGTGTTAATTGAGATAGTGTTTAAGTTAGTTTATTTGGGTATAGCTGGATAATTCATTCGTTAGTTAACTTCAGTTAGTTTTAGCTAAGGGTAAATGGGTTTGGTGTAGTCAACTGGGGTCAGTAATTTTTAGAGGAAATAGGGGTAGTTTGGGCATAAGGAAAGGGTAGTTTCTTTAAGAATGGTAATTTCGAAACAAGAGCAAGGGTAGTATAGGTATTGTATTGGTAGAAGAATACCCTAGGGCCTTCTAGAATAGTACTTTAGTGTAGATTTTAATCAATTTAGGACACTAGCTTGGGTAACAAGTCAAGAAATAGGGGTTTAAATGAAAATAAGAAGAGGGACTGTTAGGAAAAACTGAAAATCTGAGGGCTGCCCTCATTTGTGCCTATAAAAGGGCATGCCCTTCACTTCATTTAGAAGTTTTTGGGAGCTCAAAAAAAACTTCCCCCAAAAACACTTCTCAAGCCTGCAGATCTGAGAATTCAAATGGCAACTCAAAACTACTTTTAGATCTTAGCTTTCCTTAAGAGAAAATCAAAAAATAATACAGTAGAAACTTTCAAAAAAAAATCACTGTTCCATTGCCTTTTTTAGATCCTTTCTGAATTCCTATTTGAATGTCTTCATTTCTGTGCTAAATTCGAGTTATTAAAAGTTTCTGGAGCGAACTGTTGCTTTGTTCAAGTGATTTTGGGCATAACTGAACTGGTTTGGGTGGAGTCATTGTCTTTGAGATATTTTGGGTTCATCTTCGAGTTTATTTGGGTGATTTTGAGTTGTAGTTGGCTGGCTGAGTCTATTTTGAGCTATTTGGATGACTGTTAGCTTCAGAAGTTGTGTTGGGAGTAGTTTTGAGTCTCTTTGGGTTTCTGCAAGTGAATTTGGTCTACTATCGGTGTTGTTTCTTCTCTGAAAATTATTCTGGGCTGTGTCTCAATTTCCTGGGCTGTGTATTGTTGCTCTTTGATCATCTCTTGGTCTACTATTGTTTGAAGTGCTGCTGACTCACTCATCTCCTTCATTATTCTTCAAATCTCCAGGTACAATACTCAAACTTGACATGAAATTGAATATTGATTGGCTTGCACGAAGCTGTTGGAAATTCAAGTTGAAATTCAATTAACTATCTCAAGTTTGATGTTGTTTAATACTTTTAGTATACTTGATTAAGTGCTTCAGTTCTGTATATTTCTGTTTTTGGTTTGTATCGAGTGCTAGTGCATGCTAAGGGCTTAGGTTGATTTCGTTGCTTGGATCTATTGTATAATTTCAGAATACTGGGTATTTTAATACCGTTCGAACTCAAGTGTAGGAATGGATTGCTTTTAAGCTTTCAAATGGTGATCATGTTAAGCTTAGTTGAGCGGCTTTTGCGTTTCTGACTTTGAATCTACATTGGCACTTTCAATTTTGAAGTCACGTTGTTGTTTTGGTTAAAGGTTTTAAATGCTATTATAGCTTGAAATGGTGACACAAAATGTATATGAGTTTTATAACATCATGTATGGCATCTCTGCTATAGAATATGATTTGGTATCAAGGAATGCATTTCATGACTGTTTCAGATTATAAAAATAATCAGCACTTGATCGGCCTTAGGGGGTTCTCATGAATAGCTAATTCATTTCAAGTAGTTGCCGTAAATCCCACAGTTGGGCCGGTGTCTTTGGCCCATTGGCGTTCCGAGGCCTCTCATCTGAATCAGCCTAGTTTAGATTTCTTCTTTGTCCCCGAGCCCAATCTCCTAATTTACATGGCCTTCGTAATTAAGCCTAGGAGTCATAGAATAATTGAGGCGTGCCATGCCAAATAAAACCTCAACATTCATGGCCCTCGTTTAATTAATCATGTTTATCCTTAGAATTTGGGAGGGCCATTTAGCAAACTTCATGGCCTTCCCCAAAATAATATTACGTTAGAATCTTTAGGCGTGATTTCAATAAAATTACTTCCTTAAACTCGGGTGCGCATTGATGCGACCCAAATCTAAATCTCGACGAAGTCGAAATGGGTTGACAATCACGGGTGCATTGATTGCGACGTGGTTCGAAACGCGCTTTCACGACATCGCAATTCTTTTAAAAAAAATAATGATAAAAAGTGGTATACGAATAAAAGGCACATAAGCTAGCATATATTAAAATTAGTTAAAATCAAATACAACTGTTGAGCGACCGTGCTAGAACCACAGAACCTGGGAATGCCTAACACCTTCTCCCGGGTTAACAAAATTCCTTACTCGGATTTTTGGTTCGCAGACTGTTAACAGAGTCATATGTTTCCTCGGTTCGGGATACAACCGGTGACTTGGGACACCATTAATCTCTCAAGTGGCGACTCTAAATAATTAATAATTAAATCCCGTTCTGATTGTCCTTTAAATGGAAAAACTCCTTTACGCCCTTGCGGGTGTAGTGAAAAAAGGAGGTGTGACATATGATATAACCATTACACGATTCTACTCACTCTATACCTCTCGGTAGTTCGAGTGATTTTGCCTGAATTGACTTTCTCAAAACCAATTGGGTATGCCAATTTGTGCAAGCAATTGAGGTTCAAGTCAGGTATTACTATCTCTAGGTTTAACTCTTTAATTGGGGCTATCAATCTCTTGAATATGCCTCAATTCCTTGTTGGACCAATTTCATAGACTTAGGCTCTTTTTCTCAAGAAGAGCCAAAGTCAACTAGGCATAAACTAGTGTTTGCAACCACTAATTCAACATTAAAACCCTAAATTAGTCCAAATATCAAACACCCATAGACAATCAAGAATTAAAACACAAGACCCATCAATTACTCACACTAGGCTTGAGCAACAACCCTAACTAATGGGTCTAGCTACTCATGATTATGGTAGAAAACAAAGAAATAGATGAATAAAAACCCATAATAATTAATTACTAGATAAAACTTAAAGATTTAATGATGAAACTAAGCTAAAATTACTCAAAATGGAAAAGAAGAAGTGTTCACGAGCGCAGCTCTGTCTCCAAATACAACTGATGACCTAAAAATGGGAAAAAACTATTTATACTAGGTTGAAAATTCTGGACAAAAATACCCTTGTGCGTCTAGTGCGGACCGCACAAAATCGAGTGTGGTCGCACTAAGGCTCTTGGATAATAATCTGCTCTCAGAAGTTGCCCACCGTGGACCGCACAAAATGCTTCGCGGCCGTGGTGGCTTCTATTGCGGTCTGCATTAAATGGACCGCGGACCACATTGGCCAGGTTCCTCCAAAATAGCACCTCTCTAAACTTGAGCTTCGTAGAACGCACAAAGTCGAGTGCGACCGCAGTGAAGTAAATGTGGTGCGCACAAAATACTCTACGGCCTCATTGCTTGGATGCCTGAATTGCATGCTCTCTGAACTTGAGCTTTGTGGACCGCACAAAATGGTGTGCAGCCGCATTGATCCTGTTAGACTGAGCTTGGCCTTGTTCGTGGTACTTGTGCATGTGTCACTCCTTTTTGAGCTAGTTTTTGACAAATTGTCACCTTGTTGACCAAACCCTGTAATCAAGTACAATATGTGAGCCTTTGGGGCTATTTTGTAAACATTTCTAATCAAAACTTAAGCAAGAAGGAGTGTAAATTGCATCATAATCCCTAGTTATCAACTCCCCCAAACTTAAGATTTTGTTTGTCCTCAAGCAAACAAAATAAGACCCACCCCTTAAGAGTCAATCCAAGAAAATTTAGCTGACCTAAATTGACCTCATCTAGCATCAATTGGGACTAATAATTGCCCTCAATTCAAGTGAATCATTAACAACATTCACTCTTTTGAACACCCTGGATTTGGTGTGACACAAGAGCATCAAGAGTTGACTCAACATATCAAAGAAACTCTTTTCTATTACTTTGGTCGTTGTGGAACCCAAACTCACACATCCCCAACTCTCCCTAAGCAAACCTTACCTTTAGGATAATGGCACTCAGAACGAGGTTAATGGAAATACACTCATCTCTCTCAAGAAAAAGTAACAAGTCCGGCTCTAAGTACTGTATACTTGCCCCTTATGTGAGTCACCACTAATGTAAGTTTCATTCAACTCAAGATCATATAGGGCATTTGTGGAGATATACTGAAGGCTTTTGGTTCAGGGTAGGAAATGTTTGGTCTAAGTACGTTCCATCCTCTCTTTAGCACTTCTTTTGCTTCATTTTGGCACGTATTAACTTGACTTCTTAATTCATTTCACTTATTTCTAAGGGGTTAGAGAGATACACTCAAAAAGTGATCGAGTACAACCCTGTACTACTACAAAGTAGCAAGAGAGGTCGAAGTAACATTTACCGAGAAAGTCGGGATCGATTTCTACAGAGAGCTAGAGATTGGAGTTGAGTTTCTATCTAAATTGGATTTGTGTATTTGTTACTAATTGCACTTCTAAACAATGTTGGTTTTGATTTTACTTCTTATTTTATACTACTAAGATGCTAAATTAGGCTAAGTAAAGTTATGATTAAACTATTGAAAATTGTTCAAATAGATAAAGGGCACTAGGGTAGTGACTTTCTCCTAGGTGGTTAATTGATGGATTCTTGAGTTGAAGGCTAGATTATATATTTGGGGAGTATGATATAACCGTTGCACGATTTTACTCGCTCTATACCTCTCGGTAGTTCGAGTGATATATATTTCCCGAATTGACTTTCTCAAGACCAATTGGGTATGCCAATTTCTGCAAGCAATTGAGGTTCAAGCCATGTATTACTATCTCTAGGGTTAACTCTTTAATTGAGGCTATCAATCTCTTGAATACACCCCAATTCCTTGTTGGAACAATTTCATAGACTTAGGCTCTCTTTCTCAAGAAGAGCCAAAGTCAACTAGGCATAAACTAGTGTTTGCAACCACTAATTCAACATTAAAACCTAAATTAGTCCAAATATCAAACACCCATAGACAATCAAGCATTAAAACACAACCCATCAATTACCCACACTAGGGTTGAACCACAACCCTAGCTAATGGGTCTAGCTACTTATGATTATGGAAGAAAATAAAGAAATAGATGAAGAAAAAACCATAATAATTAATTACTAGATAAAACATAAAGATTCAATGATGAAACTAAGCTAAAAATTACTCAAAATGGAAAAGAAGAAGTGTTCACGAGCTCAACTCTGTCTCCAAATACAACTGATGACCTAAAAATGGGAAAAGAAACTATTAATACTAGGCAAAAATTTTGGACAAAAATACCCCTGTGGGGTTAGTGCGAACCGCACAAAATTGAGTGCGGCCGCACTAAGGCTCTTGGCTAAATAATCTACTCTGTGAAGTTGCCCACCGCGAAACGCAAAAAATACTCCGCAGCCGCGGTGGCTTCTACTGCGGTCCGCATTAAATGGACCGTGGACCGCATTGGCCACGTTCCTCCAAAATAGCACCTCTCTGAACTTGAGCTTTGTGGAAAGCACAAAGTCGAGTGCGACCGCAATGAAGTCAATGCGGTCCGCACAAAATACTCTACGGCCGCATTGCTTGGATGCCTGAATTGCATGCTCTCTGAACTTGAGCTTTGCGGACCGCACAAAATGGTGTGCAGCCGCATTGATCCTGTTAGACTGAGCTTGGCCTTGTTCTTGGTACTTGTTCATGTTTCACTCCTTTTTGAGCTGGTTTTTGACAAATTGTCACCTTGTTGACCAAACCCTGCAATTAAGTACAATATGTGAGCCTTTGGGGCTATTTTGTACACATTTCTAATCAAAACTTAAGCAAGAAGGAGTGTAAATTGCATCATAATCCCTTGTTATCAACTCCCCCAAACTTAAGCTATTGCTTGTCCTCAAGCAAACAAAATAAGACACACCCCTTAAGAGTCAATCCAAGAAAATTCAGCCGACCATAATTGACCTCATCTAGCATCAATTGGGACTAACAATTGCCCTCAATTCAAATGAATCATTAACAACATTCACTCTTTTGAACACCCTGGATTTAGTGACACAAGAGAATCAAGAGTTGACTCAACACATCAAAGACACTATTTTCTATTACTTTGGTCGTTGTGAAACCCAAACTCACACATCCTCAACTCTCCCTAAGCAAATCTCACCTTTAGGATAGTGGCACTCAGAACGAGGTTATATAAATACACTCATATCTCTCAAGGAAAAGTCACAAGTACGGCCCTAAGTACCATATGCTTGACCCTTATGTGAGTCACCACTAATGTAAGTTTCATTTAACTCAAGATCATATAGGGCTTTTGTGGAGACATAGTGAAGGCTTTTGGTTCACGGTAGGAAATGTTTGGTCTAAGTAGGTTCCATCTTCCCTTTAGCACTTCTTTTGCTTCATTTTGGCACGCATTCACTTGACTTTTTATGTCATTTCACTTATTTCTAAGGGGTTAGAGAGACACACTCAAAAAGTGATCGAGGCCAACCCTGTACTACTATAAAGTAGCAAGTGAGGTCGAAGCAGCTTTTACCCGAGAAGGTTGGGATCGATTTCCACAGGGCGCTAGAGATTGGAGTTGAGTTTCTATATAAATTGGAGTTGTGTATTTATTCCTAATTGCACTTCTAAACATTGTTGGTTTTGATTTTACTTCTAATTTTATACTACTAAGATGCTAAATTAGGCTAAGTAAAGCTAAGATTAAACTATTGAAAATTGTTCAAATAGATAAAAGGCACTAGGGTAGTGACTTTCTCCTAGGTGGTTAATTGATAGATTCTTGAGTCTAAGGCTATATTTTCACATTTGGGGAGTATGATATAACCATTGCACGATTCTACTCACTCTATACCTCTCGGTAGTTTGAGTGATTTTGCCTGAATTGACTTTCTCAAGACCAATCGTGTACGCCAATTTGTGGAAGCAACTGAGGTTCAAGTCGGGTATTATTATCTCTAGGTTTAGCCCTTAAATTGGGGCTATCAATCTCTTGAATACGCCCTAATTCATTATTGGATCAATTTCATACACTTAGGGTCTGTTTCTCAAGAAGAGCCAAAGTCAACTAGGTATAAACTAGTGTTTGCAACCACTAATTCAATATTAAAACCCTAAATTAGTCCAAACATCAACCACCCATAGACAATCAAGCATTAAAACACAAGACCCATAGATTACCCACACTAGGGTTGAACCACAACCCTAGCTAATGGGTCTAGCTACTCATGATTATGGAAGAAAACAAAGAAATAGATGAAGAAAAACCCATAATAATTAATTACTAGATAAAACTTAAAGAGATGAAACTAAGCTAAAATTACTCAAAATGGAAAAGAAGAAGTGTTCACGAGCAAAGCTCTATCTCCAAATACAACTGATGACCTAAAAAAGGGAAAAGAAACTATTTATACTAGGCCGTCAAGAGGCCTCCCCTCCTCCTCCAAGCGGGACAAGTGGTCTGCCACTTGGTTTTCACTACCCTTCCGGTCCATAATTTCTAAATCAAACTCTTGGAGTAACAAGACCCATCGCATCAGTCTAGCTTTGGAATCCTTCTTCGTCATCAAGTATCGGAGTGCGGCATGATCGGTATGGACTATGACCTTGGCACCCATAAAATATGGCCGAAATTTTTCTATTGTGAACACAATAAGGAAAAGTTCTTTCTCGATCACCGTGTAGTTCACTTGAGCATCATTCATTGTCTTGCTCGCATAGTACACCGGATGAAATATTTTGTTCACTCTTTGACCCAAAACCGCCCCAACCGCAACATCGCTCACATCACACATGAGCTCAAAGGGCAAGCTCCAATTAGGTGCGGTAATGATAGGAGTGGTGGTCAACTTATGCTTGAGAAGTTCAAAGGCTTGCATACATCTCTCATCGAACACAAACTTGGCATCCTTTTCCAATAGCTTGCATAAGGGGTTCACTACCTTTGAAAAGTCTTTGATAAATCTTCGGTAAAATCCCGCATGCCCAAGAAAACTTCTAACTCCCTTGACAGAGGTAGGGGAGGGAGCCTTGAAATCACATCAACTTTTTCTTTGTCTACCTAAATACCATGCTTTGAAATTTTATTCCCAAGAACTATGCCCTCTTCCACCATGAAGTGGCATTTCTCCCAATTAAGAACAAGATTGGTTTCTTCACAACGGGCCAAAACTCTATCAAGATTTTTCAAACACTCATCAAATGAATCACCCATAACACTGAAGTCGTCCATGAACACCTCCAAAATATCTTCCACTATATCGGTGAAATGGCCATCATACACCGTTGAAATGTAGTCGGTGCATTACACAACCCAAAAGGCATCCGAGAAAAGGCAAAGGTGCCATATGGACAAGTGAATGTGGTCTTCTTCTGATCTTCCGGAGCAATCAAGATTTGGTTGTACCCAGAGTACCCATCCAAGAAACAGTAGAAGGCACGCCCAACAAGTCGGTCTAACATTTGATTAAGAAAAGGCAATGGAAAGTGATCCTTGCGGGTCACTTTATTCAATTTGCGGTAGTCCATGCATACCCTCCAACCGGTGATGGTTCTGGTAGGAATCAACTCATTTTGTGAATTTGCAACCACGATCATTCCACCCTTCTTCGGTACATATTGCACCAGCAAAGTCCAAGAGCTATTAGAGATGGGGTACTCAACCCCAACATCCAACTACTTGATCACCTCCTTTTTCACGACTTCTTGCATTGCCTCGTTCAATCTCCTTTGATGCTCTAAGGAGGGCTTTGCATCATCTTCCAGAATAATCTTGTGCATACAGAATGCGGGACTTATCCCCCGAATATCAGCTAAAGTCCATCCAATTGCCTTTTTCCACTTTTGAAGCACCGCCAATGTGGCATCAACCTGCATGTTAGTAAGATAAGAGGAAAGAATAATTGGCAAAGTAGAACTAGGACCTAAGAACTCATACCTCAGGTGTGGAGGCAACGGCTTCAACTCCAACACCGGAGGTTCCTCAATTGAAGGTTTTGTTGGTGGAGTCTTCCTATTCTCAAGGTCCAAAGATAGTTTCCTAGGCTCGTAAGAGTAAGAGTCCATCCCATGTAAAGCATTCACACACTCCACTCGGCCCTCATCATCATTAACATCAAGATTCAACAATACGGCCTCTAGAGGGTCCTCTATATTGATCATTGCATTGGTATCATCAACAATCACTATTGTGACAAGGTCTACAAATGATCACACCTCAGAACTATTGGGTTGCTTCATTGACTTGCACACATGAAAGACTACTTTTTCATCACCCACCCGGAAGGTGAGTTCCCCTGCTTCCACATCAACTAAGGCCTTCCCAGTAGCAAGGAAAAGTCTCCCTAATATAATTGGAACTTCATAATCCACCTTACAATCCAAGATCACAAAATCAGCTGGCAAGATATATTTGTCCACCCGGACAAGCACATCATCAATAATACCCAACGGTCTCTTCATCATTCTATCCGCCATTTGCAATCTCATGGAAGTCGGCCTCGGTTGCCCAATACCCAAAGTCTTGAAAACTGAGGAGGGCATCAAATTGATACTTGCTCCCAAATCACATAGAGCCTTAGCAAAGTCCGCACTCCCAATGGTGCAAGGAATGGTGAAAGCATCGGGATCTTCAAGCTTCGGGGCCATTGAATGAACTATTGCACTAACTTGGTGGGTCATCTTTATAGTTTCACAATACATGGATCGTTTCTTTGTCACTAAGCCCTTCATTAATTTAGCATAGTCCGACATTTGTTCAAGAGCCTCTACCAAAGGCACATTATTGGATAAGCTCTTCATCATGTCAATGAACTTTTTAAACTGATTCTCATTTTTTTGCTTCGCGAGCCTTTGAGGATAAGGTGGAGGTGGCCTTGGCAAAGGAGCCTTGGATTTAGGCACAACTAGCTCCGGCATGTTTATTATGTATTTCCTAGACGGGTTTACATCATTTTGAGTTTCCATCTCGGCATCTTGAATATCAATCCTCACTTCTTCATTCACATTCTCATCAATCACATTTTTAACCACCAAAGGAACTTCATCTTCTTAAAACTTAACATCATCACCCAAAATTTTCTTTTGTTTGGAGGCATTCACATCACTACCTTGTCCACTCCTTGTAGTTACCGCCATAACATGATTGTTCCCACCCTTCGGGTTTACTATCGTATCACTTGGTAGAGCCCCTTTAGGGTGAGTATTCAAAGACTGTGAGATTTGGCCTAATTGTACCTCCAAATTTCTAATTGAAGTATTGTGGAAGACAGCTGAGCATCGGAATCCGCACTCTTTTTCATCATTTGTTCAAACATCATTTCAATTCTCCCTATATCATTGTTAAGAGAACTAGGACCTTGGGATGGAAATGGGGGCGGATTATTCAGTTGTTGGTACATTGGGGGCCTTTGAAAGCCTTGCCCTGGTTTCCTTGATTGCCATTGTTCCACCCACCTTGATTGTTGTTACCACCCCAGTTGTTGTTATTACCATTCTAACTACCCTGATTGTTTTGATTATTGTTCTGATTGCCCCAATTGGAATTTTGGTTGTTGTTCCCCCAATTACCATTGCCTTGTTGTTGTTGATTGCCCCAATTGCCTTGGGGTCTCTATTGTTGTTGGTTGGAAGAATTGCCCCTTTGGCCTTGCTAATTGTTCATGTATTGCACCTTTTCATTCTGCCCATCATAACCATCATCTTGGAATCCACCACAATCATTGTCAAATTGTTCCGAATTCCCTTGGTTCTATTGACCTCTTTCTTCTTTTGTTCACTAGCATGTTGACACCTTCCATGGCATTCACTTGGCGGGGATTTTGGAACTTGTTGCAACTGTGCCTTTGCTAGTTGGTTCATTGTAGTTATCAACTCAGCTATAGCCTGCCCATGATCATGTAACTCCTTGTGTAAATGAGTGACCGTGGGGTCACCCTGGGGCACATTGGCTCTACTTTTCCAAGTAGAAGAAGTGTCGGCCATCTCATCAAGAATGTCACAAGCCTATTCATAAGTCAGCTTCATGAAGTTGCCCCCAGCAAGTTGGTTCACTATGCATTGATTTGTTGTTTTAATGCCCCTGTAGAAAGTCTGTTGGATCATCGCCTCAGTCATATCATTGTTGGGGAATTCCTTTAGCATTGTTCTATAGCGCTCCCAAATCTCATGCAATGGTTCAGTGGGCTCCTGCTTGAAAACCAAGTTCTCATCTCTCAATGCTACCATATGCCCTGGTGAGAAAAATTTTGCAATGAACTTGTTCGCCAACTCATCTCAAGTAGAGATGGAATAGTTGGGAAGTCGCTCAAGCCAATCCAATGCCTTCCCTCTAAGTGAAAATGGGAAGAGTCTCAACCGAAGTGCATCCTCGGACACATTTGTTTGCTTGCTCCCCCAACAGGTATCCACAAAACCCTTGAGATGTTTGTAAGCATTCTGATTGGCAGCGCCTACAAAATACCCACACTGCTCCAGCAATGTCAGCATCACATTGGTAATTTGAAAATTGCCCGCCCGGATCTGGGGTGGGACAATTGCACTTGCATAGCCTTGGTTGGGAAGCACTCGAGGAGCCACTCTTGGAGGTGGCAAGGGAGGGTCTGGAATATTATCGTTGGCCTAGCAGCCTCTCCTTTGTCCTTGAGGCATAATAGGGACGTCATCATCAACATTGTCATCTACCTTCTCCCCCAGCGGAAGATCTCCAAGAGGTGCGTTGTTTAAGTTTGCTGCCATTTTGTACCTGAAGTTGTGACACACACAAATTAGTAACATAGAAGGAAAGAAGAACAATACACAAAACTATTTAGATAGATAGACAAAACCATTAGCTCCCCGGCAACGGCGCCAAAAAGTGATCGAGGCCAACCCTGTACTCCTACAAAGTAGCAAGAGAGGTCGAAGCACATTTTACCGAGAAAGTCGGGATCGATTTCCATAGGGAGCTAGAGATTGGAGTTGAGTTTCTATCTAAATTGGAGTTGTGTATTTGTTACTAATTGCACTTCTAAACATTGTTGGTTTTGATTTTACTTCTTATTTTATACTACTAAGATGCTAAATTAGGCTAAGTAAAGCTAAGATTAAAGTATTGAAAGTTGTTCAAATAGATAAAAGGCACTAGGGTAGCGACTTTCTCCTAGGTGATTAATTGACGGATTTTGAGTCTAAGGCTAGATTGTCACATTTGGGGAGTATGATATAACCATTGCACGATTCTACTCACTCTATACCTCTCGGTAGTTTGAGTGATTTTGCTCGAATTGACTTTCTCAAGACCAATCGTGTACGCCAATTTGTGGAAGCAACTGAGGTTCAAGTTGGGTATTATTATCTCTAGGTTTAGCCCTTAAATTGGGGCTATCAATCTCTTGAATACGCCCCAATTCATTATTGGATCAATTTCATACACTTAGGGTCTGTTTCTCAAGAAGAGCCAAAGTCAACTAGGTATAAACTAGTGTTTGCAACCACTAATTCAATATTAAAACCCTAAATTAGTCCAAACATCAACCACCCATAGACAATCAAGCATTAAAACACAAGACCCATAGATTACCCACACTAGGGTTGAACCACAACCCTAGCTAATGGGTCTAGCTACTCATGATTATGGAAGAAAACAAAGAAATAGATGAAGAAAAACCCATAATAATTAATTACTAGATAAAACTTAAAGAGATGAAACTAAGCTAAAATTACTCAAAATGGAAAAGAAGAAGTGTTCACGAGTGCAGCACTGTCTCTAAATACAACTAATGACCTAAAAATAGAAAAAGAAACTATTTATACTAGGCTAAAAAGTCTGGACAAAAATACCTCTGCGGGGCTAGTGCGGACCGCACAAAATTGAGTGCGGTCACACTAAGGCTCTTGGCTAAATAATCTGCTCTCTAAAGTTGCCCACCGCGGACCGCACAAAATACTCCGCGGCCGCGATGACTTCTACCGCATTGGCTAGATTCCTCCAAAATAGCACCTCTCTGAACTTGAGCTTTGCAGACCGCACAAAGTCGAGTGCGGCCGCAATGAAGTCAATGCAGTCCGCACAAAATACTCTGTGGCCGCATTGCCTGGCTACCTGAATTGCATGCTCTCTAAGCTTGAGCTTTGCGGACCGCACAAAATGGTATGCGGCCGCATTGATCCTGTTAGACTAAGCTTGGCCTTGTTCTTGGTACTTGTGCATGTTTCACTCATTTTTGAGATGGTTTTTTATAAATTGTCACCTTGTTGACCAAACCCTGCAATCAAGTACAATATATGAGCCTTTGGGGCTATTTCGTACACATTTCTAATCAAAACTTAAGTAAGAAGGAGTGTAAATTGCATCATAATCCCTAGTTATCACCGAATAAAACCCTTATTAAGCAATTCCTATAACTGATCCTTCAACTCCTTCAACTTAGGAGGGGCCATACGATACGAAGGAATAGAAATGGGTTGAGTGCCCGGCAACAAATCAATGCCAAAATCAATATCTCTATAGGGCGGCATGCCTGGAAGATTAGCTGGAAACACATCAGAAAAATCCCATACTACTGGGACTGAATCAACTATAGGGGTATCAATACTGACATCTCTGACATAAGCTAGACACGCTCACACCCCTTCTCAACCATACGCTGAGCCTTAAGGAATGAAATAACTCTACTAGGAGTATTATCTAAGGTACCCCTCCACTCTACTCGCGGTACACCTGGCATAGTCACCGTCATGGTTTTGGCGTGACAATCAAAAATAGTATAATAGGATGACAACCAGTCCATGCCCAATCAAAATCTACCATGTTGAGCAATAATAAATCTGCTCTAGTCTCAAAACTACTAAGAGCAACCACACACGACCAATAAATGCGGTCCACAACAAGAGAATCTCCCACAAGAGTAGAAATATATATAGGGGAACTCAAAGAATCCCGAGGTAACCCAAATGCAGGGCAAAATAAGAAGACACATAAGAATAGGTGGATCCTAGATTGAATAAAACCGATGCATCCTTAAGAGAAACCAAGACAATACCTGTGATGATAGAATCGGAGGCGACAGCCTTGGTATGGGTAAAAAGGGCATAATATCTAGCCTGGCCTCCCTTTCTAGGGCGACCTCTACCTCCCCGACCTCCACCTCTAGCTGGCTGAGCAGGTGGGGTAGCAACTGGAGCTGTAACCATAGCCTAAGAACTCTGCGGGGCATGTTGTGGCTGAGAAGTCTATGGAGGTGCACTCCTCCCAAGTCTAGGGCAATCCCTCACCACATAGCATGTGTTACCAAACTCAAAACAAGCTTTGGGAGGATATGGCGGATGTGACTGGCTCGGGCCAAGTTTGCTGGACTAACCTCTGAAAGCACACCGCGCAGGAGGCGCACTAGATACTGGAGGTGCATAATAAGGCTCCTGAGGCCTAGGAGGATCTGGAATACCACTGGCTACTGGAAGAGCTTAATGAACGGGGCGACTCATATAACCCCTACCATAACAAACTATAGCTGGAGCACGGACGCTAGAATAATGGCCCGACTCTCGAGACCTCTTGGCCTCCCTCTCCTCTCTGTCCCTAGCATGCATACCCTCTATCCGCCTAGCAATGCCACCACCTGCTGATAAGAAATATCCATCTCCAACTCACAAGCCATGCTAGACCTGATGCTGGGAATAAGCCCCTCAATAAACCGGCGAACCCTCTCGCGAATAGTAGAAACCAAGGCTGGGGCATGTCTAGCCAAGCTAGTGTAATGGACAACATACTCCGAGACAGTCATAGTACCCTGGCACAAATGCCCAAACATTGTGCGCCATGCGTCTCTCAGGCTTTGAGGAACATACTCTCTCAGGAACATATCTGAAAACTGAGTCCAAGTCAGGGAAGCTGCCTCATCCGGACTGTCTAACTCGTAGGTACGCCACCACTCATAGGCGGCTCCTCGAAGCTGGAAGGTAGTGAAGGAAACCCCGCTCGATTCTGATATACCCATGATATAGAGGATATGGTAGCACTCATCTAGAAATCCTAAAGCATCATCTGATGCTAGACCATAGAATATAGGAGGCTTGTACTTCTTGAACCTCTCAAGCCTCAGCTTCTCATCCTCAGAAACCGCTGCCCTGTCCTCGGGCTAATCTGGGACTGCAGGCTGTACATGAATAATCTCTAGGACCTGATCAACATGCACTCACTGCTCAGGAGTGCAGGCGGTGGGAGTCTGTGCTCCTTCCCCTGGCTGAGATTTATCTGCAGCAAGGGGAAGAAACCCTGTCTGAGCCAGAGTGGTGTACATGCTCATGAACTACGCAGGAGTCTCTTGGAGAGCTGGAGTAGTAGTAGCAATAGGCGAATCAGGTGCCTAGACTCCGGCTGGAACTGCTGGTGGCACCTCAGTGGCAGCTCGCACGGGTGCTCTAGCTGCACCATGTGTGCGTCTCGGCCTCTACCCCGGCCCCAACCTCTGACGACTCCAGTAGGGGCACGAGTGCCTGATCATCTCTAGTAGCACGTGTACTCACCATCTGTAAGAGAATAGAAGACAGAAGTTTAGAATTGTGACATCAAAAATCTCACACGGCAAGGAAATCAAATGAATTGGAATTTTCCCAATAGTTACATAGCCTCTCGTAGATAAGTACAGACGTCTTCGTACCGATCCGTAAGACTCTAATAAACCGGCTTGTGATTCATGACTCTTATGATCCTAGAGCTCTGATATCAACTTGTCATGACACGAGTTCGCCCTCCGTGAACTGTCGTGATGGCACCTAGTCTCTACGACTAGGTAAGCCTAACAATTGCGGAAAAAGAACCAAAAATGCGGAAAAACTAATAAAAACTGAAGATAAACAAATATAGAAGTGTTTAAAATGCCGCTCGGCATATACCAATACAAGATCTCAAAAACTGAACAATTCTCAAAACCTGGAATCTCATGAAATCACAAGATATGGATACTACATTGTTCTCTAACTCCAGAATGTCTAAATCAAGATAAATACAGAAGGGCTAAACTATTAGAGAGAATGGAAAGGGACTCATCGGTATGCGGACGTGGCAGATATACCTTGAAGTCTCTAGAGAATCGCCTCGCCTCAAGGGTGGTAGGACTGAGTCAAAGTACCTGGATCTTCATTTGAAAAACATGCGCAGAAAAGGCATGAGTACACCAAAGCGGTACTCAGTAAGTGCAAAGCCTAACTTCGGTTGAGTAGTGACAAGGAAGGTTAGGGACCTACTGATTATAGCTGAAAACGAGGTAAAACAGTATATAATTTGACAATATAATGAAATGCTAACAATAAGAAGTAACACAGGATAATAAGAATAACCATAACTATAACAGAGACAAAATAATTACAAAAGGAATACCGCTCAACACAGAGATAACAACCGGGGATCTCTCAATATCCCGAGGATCTCTTAGTATCCTCAATAGGTGTGTTGGGGATCTCTCAATATCCCGAGGATCTCTTAGTATCCTCAATATATGTGTTGGGGATCTCTCGGTATCCCAATGATCTCTTAGTATCTTCAATATACGTGCTGGAGATCTCTCGGTATCCCGCACTACAGTCCAATAAATATATGTGCAGGGGATCTCCCGGGATACCGTCCCGTAGTCCCAAAGTAAACACACAGTAGCAACACGAAGAATATTCAGTTCAATCCAATTTCCTACCAAGGTAAACAGATATTTCTAACCTAGCATACTGCACATAATCTAAATAAGGCAGTTTGAGCAAGTAAAGCAATTAAGTCAATTAGACATGCTTCCCTAAGCTAACAACAAGCTTAAATTGCAAGTAGTATAAACAGGAAAGGATACACAATTAAAGTTACTTAATGAAAATGGGATTTTCAACAATTAGCACAAGTACGCACTCGTCACCTCACGTACAAGGCATTTCAAATATCAACAATACCAAATCCTAAGAAGAGTTCCCCCACACAAGGTTAGGCAAGCTACTTACCTCGAACCGGCTCAAAATCAACCCGAAACCACGTTCTTGCCACGAGTACTCGACTTCAAATAGCTCAAATCTAATCAATTCAATTGCATAATGTAAATATAACTTCATGTAACTGATTCCACAAATAAATTCTAAGCTAATATGTGAAATTAGGTAAAATAACCAAAATGCCCCTAGGCCCACATCTCGGAATCGGGTAAAATTTATGGATTATGAACCCCCATTCACTTACGAGTCTAACCATACAAAAATTATCCAAATCCACTGTCAAATTCCCAATCAAAACTCGAAATTTAGGTCTAAGAGCTTTTCCAAAAAATTTCCCAATTTCTCACCCCAAATCCGAAATTAGATGATGAATTCATGTTTACATTAATGGGTTATAAGCAAAAAGGATTTAAGAATCATTACCCAATTGATACCTCTGAAAATCCCTCAAAATATCGCTCAAATCCGAGCTCCTAAGCTCTAGTTTTGATAAAAATGGCTAAACCCTCGACTTTGAAATTTTATATTTTGCCCGGATAAATCCTTCTTCGCGAAGGCGGAAGGACCCTCGTGTTCGTGAAGTACAACTTCGCTTGGTCTAGTTTTCCATCATTGCGAACGCGTTGTACCTGTCGCGAACGCGGTGACCATCTTCCCCCTCCTACGCGAGCGCGGGACCATCTTCGCAAATGCTTAGGTATAAGATCTCACAGCCTCGCGAACACGGGAACACCATCGTAAACGTGAAGTGTTACACCTCCACCAGCCCCAACTCCTCTTCGCGAACACAAGACCCCACTCATGAACGCGAAGAAGGAAACTAGAACAGTTTTTCTACAATTCTCTAAGTTCCAAAAATGACTCGTTGAACATCTGAAACACACTCGAGGCCCCTATGACCTCAACCAAACGTTCCAAACAATCCTAAAACATCATTCAAACTTGTTCCAACCTTCAGAATGCTCAAAACAACATCAAAACACCAATTTAACATCGGATTCAAGCCTAAGAACTTCAAAAACTCTCAAATTACGCTTTCGATCAAAAAGTCTATCAAACCTCGTCTGAATGACTTGAAATTTTGCAATCACGTCACATTCAACACTACGGAGCTACTCCAACTTCTAGAATCCCATTCCAACCCCGATATCAAAATCTCACTATCAAATCGAAAACTTCAAAAATTCAACTTTCGGCATTTCAAGCCTAAATAAGCTACGAACCTCCAAAACATAATTTGAACACGTCCCTAAGCCCGAAATCACCCAAAAAAGCTAACGAAATTGATGGAATTCCATTCCGAGGCCATCTTCACACTGCTCTGACTACAGTCCAAATTCTAAAGCTTAAGCTCTCTTCTAGGGACTAAGTGTCCCAAAACACTCCGAAACTCAAAACCAAACATCCCAAAAAATCAAAATAGTAGAAACAAACACGGGAAAAGCAGTTAATAGGGGATCGGGGTGTTAATTCTTAAAACAACCGGTTGGGTCGTTACACCCAAGGACTATTGTTACGCAATTTTGAAGGGTGAGGACCCAAAATGGATGTTGTGTTGAATGGAAGTGTGACTTTATCTAATCGAATATGCCTAGCCATGTACATATATCCAGTTGCTCTATCAAGACATATATACCCGAGGTGTTTGGAGCTATATCCAAGGAAAATACAAGGCACACTAAGAAAAACAAATTTGTGTTTTTAATAAGGTCTGAAGTGTGGAAGCAGAGAGACCCAAATACCTTTAAGATAGAGTAATTTGGTGACTTATGAAAGACAAGTTCAAAGGGTGATCTACCATTATTTGATGGTGATGGCAAGCGATTTATGAGATATACTGCAATTTCAAGGGCGAAGTTCCTGTAGCGGGTAGGAGTAAAACTATGAGCGAGGAGATTGAGCCCGATTTCAACAATGTGACGATACTTTTGTTCGACTTTCTTGTTGTTCATGAGTGTGAGGGCAAGACACTCTATAAGAGATGCCAAATTTAGCAAGAATAGAATATAATGCACAGAGTTCACCTCCCCAGTCTGATTGAATTGATTATCACTATATTAAATTATTTTCAACAAGAACTTTAAATTATTGAAAGATTTTAGACTACAACAAATTTTTTATTTAGTAGCAATCCCCATATGCAATTTGAAAAATTATCAACAAATACAAAAAGGTACTTATGGACTTTCAAGGAAAGAAAACTAATACTGAAACTATGCAGGTCCCAAACATCGAAAAAAAGTAGTTGAAAATGGAAGATGCAGTTTATGCAGCTTACCAAGCTGACAAATGCTTCATAGATGATTAATACTGAAACTAGAACAAGGTAAACTATGCTTCCTAAGAACTTGATGCAACACATGTTAGTGAGAGTGTCCTAGCCGGAGATGCCAACAAGTAGAAAAGGCTTTGGCCGAACATATTTTGGCCGTGAAGAAAGAGATTTGAGTTCTCAAGAATAAATAGTAGGTGGAAGTTAATTTTATTGAGATAAAGTGGTATGCATGGTTCAAAGATTCGGGGGAGAAGGGGTGAAGAAATTCATGGTGGCGGAAGCAATGAGTCCGATGGTAACTCTGATATAATATTAGCATAGGAGAAGGGCGCTAGAAATCTGTTTATATATTTCTTCACTCATGTTCGTCTACATGTAATATATACATGATAGAGTACACAAGAGTTAGAGTTTTAGGTACACTCTACACACAACTAACTACTTTTAGACCTAATCCTTATCATGTGGGAGATTTTGAAAGCAAATTTGACATGAAGAATCATATAATATTATGTCATTATGTTAGTTCTTGATGAAGATTACATTATAATTATGTATTGCAACTAAATAGATTTTTATTATTGTGACATTATGTACTTTTTAGTTTATGTAATTAAAGTATTTAGATGCCAAACATACATTGGGGTAAAATAATAAATTTAACTTAAATTATTATAAATATAGGAATGTTATGAAATAACGACTATAGAGTAAATAAACTAAAGACAAGTATAGAGAGAAACTATTATATATTCAACTTTCAAACTGATGTACATAATGAACTAAAATCTCCTCTATTTATAGAAGAAGACAAGCTGATGTGTAAGCTGCTACTGCAAGCTACTGTGCAAGCTGCTTGTCAGTTGCTTGTAAGCTGCTACTACAAGCTGCTTTGTAAGCTGCTTGTAAGTTGCTACTGCAAGCTGCTGTGTAAGCTGCTTGTAAGTTGCTATTGTACCAGATATAGATAATCTTCTACTGGGGGTAATATTTATCCATAACGGAGTACTAGATGAACATCCATAATATAATATATATTTATAACACTCCCCTTTGGATGTTTATTTAAAGGATAATGTGCCTCATTAAAACCTTACTAGGAAAAATCCCGTGGAAAAATATCTTAGTGAAGGAAAAAGAGTACACATATTTAGTAATACGCATTGTTAGGTGCCTCATTAAAAACCTTATAAGAACAACCCCGTGGGAAAAACCTTAGTAAGGAAAAAAGAGTACATCGCGTATTTTACATCCCCTGATGAAAACCTTGTTTCAAATATTTGAGTCTCTGCATTCCAATCTTGTATATCATCTTCTCAAAAGTTGAAGTTGGCAGAGATTTAGTGAATAAATTTGCTGGATTGTCACTTGAACGGATTTGTTGCACATCAATGTCACCATTTTTCTGAAGATCGTGTGTGTAGAATAATTTTAGTGAAATGTGCTTCGTTCTATATCCTTTTATAAATCCTCCCTTCAATTGGGATATGCATGCAACATTGTCTTCGTATAAAATAGTGGGTCTTTTCTCACATTCCAAATCACATTTTTCTCGAATAAAATAAATTATTGATCTCAACCATACGCATTCCCTACTTGCTTCATGAATAGCTATTATCTCAGCATGATTTGAAGAAGTAGCAATAATAGATTGCTTTGTGGAGCGCCATGATATGGAAGTACCACCACATGTAAACACGTACTTGGTTTGAGATCTAGCTTTATGGGGATCAGATAAATAACCTGCATCAGCATAACCAACAAGATCTCACTATCTTTGTTAGCATAAAACAAACATATATCAAGAGTTTCCTTTAAATATCGCAATATATGCTTAATCTCGTTCCAATGTCTCCGTGTAGGAGAAGAACTATATCTTGCTAGTAAATTAACATAAAATGCTATGTCAGGCCTTCTTAGTGCACCAATTGCACTGAGATAGGGTACTTCGGGACCAAGGAATTCCTCATCCTCTTCTGGAGGTCGGAACAAATCCTTATTCACTTCAAGTGATCGAACACCCATTGGTGTACTCAATGGGTGTGCTTTGTCCATGTAAAAGCATTTTAAGACCCTTTCTGTATAGGCAGATTGATGGATAAAGATCTCATATGCTAAATGTTCAATTTGCAGACCAAGAAAAAGTTTTGTCTTCCCAAGATCTTTCATCTCAAATTCTTTCTTAAGATATTCAATTGCCTTTTGGAGCTCTTCTGGAGTTCCAATAAGATTTATGTCATCAACATAACTAGCATATATAACAAATTCTGAAGCCATTTTCTTTATAATATTACATGGACAAATAATATTATTTATGTAACCCTATTTCAGCAAATATTCACTGAGGCTATTATACCACATGTGCCCAGATTGCTTTAAACCGTAAAGATATTTGTAATCTGATTGAGTACATTTCCTGAGATTTTGAATATGCTTCAGGCATTTTAAATCCTGCAGGTATTTTCATGTAAATTTCATTATCAAGTGACCCGTACAGATAAGCTGTAACTACATCCATTAGATGTATTTCAAGCCTTTCATGTAAGGCTAAACTGATGATATATCGAAATGTTATGGCATCTATAACGGGTGAATATGTTTCTTCATAATCGACTCCAGGCCGTTGTGAGAATCCTTGTGCGACAAGGCAAGCCTTGTATCTTTCAACTTCATTTTTATCATTCCTTTTTTGCACACAAACCCATTTATGACCAACTGGCTTTATACCAGCAGATGTTTGGACTACTGGTCCAAAGACCTCTCTTTTAGCAAGTGACTTCAATTCCGATTGAATTGCCTCTTGCCATTTTGGTCAGTCAAATCTTTGTCGACATTATCCGACAGATCGGGGTTCAAGATCCTCACTATCTTGCATAATATTTAGTGCAACATTATATGCAAAAATATTGTCCACCACTATTTCAGAACAATTTAAATTAATCCCATCACCAGTAGAACTTATTAAAAGTTCCCCACTCACTTGATTCTCGGGTTCATTGATTTCTTCAGGAATCTCAGAACTAATCAGATTTTGGGTCTCTTCAGGATATCCCTTCATAGTATTATTTTGATCATTTGTCGATTTTCTTTTTCTAGGATTTTGATCTTTAGAACCCAAAGGCCTACCATGCTTTAGGCATGCTTTGGGTTCACTAGCTCTTATGCTAGTAGATGGTCCTGCTGGGACATCAATTTGGATAGGCACATTCTCTGCAGGGATATATGACTTAGTTATCCTTTTCAAATCGGTAAATGCGTTTGGCATTTGATTTGCTATATTTTGTAAATAGATGATCTTCTGGACCTCCTAATTACATTAGGGGTACGTGGATCAAAATGAGATAATGATGAAACTTTCCAAACAATTTCTCTTTTGATTTCCTTTTTCTCTCCCCCTAATTGTGGGAAATTTGTTTCATCAAATCGACAATCTGCAAATCGAGCAGTAAATAAATCTCCCGTCAATGGTTCAAGGTAGCGAATAATAGAAGGTGATTCAAACCCAATATATATTCCTAGCCTTCTATGTGGGCTCATCTTACTACGCTGTGGTGGTGCTACTTCACATATACAGCACATCCAAAAATTCGTAGATGGGCAATATTTGGTTCATGACCAAAAAACTAATTGTGACGGAGAATATTTATTATAATGTGTCGGTCTGAGACGAATAAGTGATGTTGTATGCAAGATAGCATGGCCCCAAACAGTAGTGGGCAATTTTGTTTTCATAAGTAGTGGTCTTGCTATCAATTTCAAGCATTTAATAAATGACTTTGCAAGGCCATTTTGAGTATGAATATAAGCTACAGGATGTTCAACTTTTATCCCAACTGATAGACAATAATCATCAAAAGCTTGAGATGAGAATTCTCTAGCATTATCAAGGTGAATAGCCTTTATAGGATAATCTGGTGTGACTACCCGGCCAGTCATCTCATGAGTTACCGCTCTATTTTCCTTATATTTGCTTCTTTATGCTTTGTTTATCCGTGTTATGTGATATCGGGTTGGTCGGATCGAATCCGGAATGAATTTGGTAAGGTTTGATACACTTAGTCTCTTTTGAGGAAGCTTAAGTTGGAAAAGTCAACCGGATGTTGACTTATGTGTTAGAGGGCTCGGATGTGAGTTTCGATGGTTCAATTAGCTTCGGGAGGTGATTTGGGACTTAGGAGCATGATTAGAATGAGTTTTGGAGGTTTGAAGTAGATTTAGGCTTGAATTGGCGAAGTTGATATTTTAGTCATTTTTGGTTGGTAGGCGAGATTTTGATATAGGGGTCATAATGGAATTCCGAGAGTTGCAGTAGTTCCATCGTGTCATTTGGGATATGTGTGCAAAGTTTTAGGTCATTCAGATGTGGTTTGGTTGGTTTTTTTATCAAAAGTAGAATTCGGAAGATTTTAGAAAGTTAGGCTTGAATACGTTGTGTTTTGGTTGATTTGATGTTGTTTGAGGTATTTTGAAGATTGCAACAAGTTTGGATAAGGTATTGGGATATGTTTGTGTTTTTGGTTGAGGTCCCAGGGGCCTCGGGGTGATTTCGGATATTTGACGGGAAGTTTGAGGAATGTTTATAGCTGCTGAACTTTTGCTGCTTCTGGTATTTCCGCACCTGCAGATTGGGGACCGCAAGTGTGACGCCGCACGTGTGGGAGATTGGCCGCAGAAGCAGAAAAAGGGCTTGAGGATCAGGAGTCGCAAAAGCAGCTAAGAGGACCGCATCTGCAAAGTCGCAGATGCGGATAATGGATCGCAGATGCGGAAATGAGAGTTTAAGTGAGGACCACAGATGCAGTGATTTTTGACCGTAGATGCGGTAGCGCAGAAGCGGTAATTTGGCCATAGATGCGAAAATGGTTGGGCAAAAAGTATAAATTGTGGCCTTCGCGAAATTTGAGCTATTTCACCATTTTTTACTTCGGCCTTGGAGCTTTTGGACGATTTGAAAGAGAGATTTCAAGGGAACTTCATTGAGGTAAGGAATTCGGACCTAAAACTTGTTCCTATGCTATTATTTCATGGATTATAGCTAGAAATTATAGAAATCAAGGGTGAAAATTGGGGAAACTAGGGCTTGGAAACTTAGACCTAGACTTGAGGGTTTGAAGGACCATTTGAGGTTGGAATTCAAAACTTTTGATATGTATGAACTCATGGGGAGATAAGGAATCTGTTGATGTAAAATTATCGAATTCTGAGACGTGGGCCCGGGGGTCGGGTTTTGGTAATTTCGGGATTTGTGTTGTATTTTGATTATTTTCGCTCGGGCTTCGTTCCCTTAGCTTGCCTTGACATCCTCGTTCTTATTTTGGATAGATTCGATGCGAGTGGAGGTCGATTCGAGCAGCAAAGGCGTCGCGAGCTAGAGATTTGACTGGTTCTAAGTGAGTAATGATTTTAAATGATGTTCTGAGGGTTTGAAATCCCGGATTTGTACATCGTAATGCTATATTGAGGTGAGGCACACGCATGGTGACGAGCGTGGGGTCATGCACTATTGGGGATTGTGACTTGGTCCGTCTCGATTGATGATTTTACCGCATATTTGATTGAAATCTATTTGCTATCATCATGATTTGGGCTGAATGCCATATTTGGGCTTTATGCCAACTATTTGAACCCTTCGGGGATTTTTACTAGTATTTCCTCATTGTTTTGACTTTATACTTGAAGTCAATCATGTTATATTTCACTATTTTCGTACTCATCCATGTTTACTCTATTTTAACACTTACGTGATCTTTTAAATGATATTTTTGGGCTGAGAATCATGTTTTACTGTTGCTCGAGTGGCTTGTGAGGACTTTGACTGAGTAAGGCCAAGGGCCTATGTTGTGAGGAAACATTAGATACTGATTATGAAGCTGAGGGCCTGAGATATGTATGCCACAAGGTGGCTTGATTGATTTGAGGCCGAGGTCCTAGTGATGATGCCGCGAGGTGGCTTGATATTGCACTTGGGCTGTAAGGGGACCCTCCAGGAGTCTGTACACCCTAGTGAGCGCGGGCACCCATTGTGATGTGAGATTTAGCCCGAGGGGCTAGTATTGTTCTAAGATGTTGCCCGAGGGGCGGATTTATTGATACTGTGCCCGAGGGGCGAACCTTTATGTGTTGACTTTTCATAAATGAATATCAATTACCTGCTTAATTATTGAAAAAGGCTTTTCATGAAGTAAATTCTCAGTTATATGATTTTACCCATCTGTCACTGGTTTACTGTTTTAAATGGTTTTACTGCTTCATTATAGCATGCTTTTGTTCCTTACGTGATTTTCTGCTTTCAGTCTTTATTTACATTTGTTACTCACTGAGTTGGAGTACTCACTTTACTCCCTGCACTCCGTGTGCAGATTTAGGCGTTGCGGATCTTGCCAATGCAAGTTGAGAGCTCCCGACCGATTTCGAAGTCCACGGGGTAGCTGCTTGGCGTCCGCAGTCCCGTGTTTCTCCCTCTTGCCATTTCTATCTCTTTATTAGACAGTTTGTAATAGTTTATAGACTTCTCAGACTTGTATTAGAACTTGTAGATGCTCATGACTAGTGACACCCCAATATGGGGCTGTGTTGGCTTTTATTTTCGCAAATTATACTGTTAAATGCTTATTTTGGGATTTTATTTCTGATTAAAGACTTAGTAGTTATTATTTTAATTGCTTAAAGTGATTGGAAGTGAGTCGGATGGCCTTGTCTTCACGAGAGGCGCCATCACAACCGGGTTGGGTTTAGGGTTGTGATAAGTTGGTATCAGAGCCTAGGTTACATAGGTCTCTGAGTCATGAGAAGGTTTAGTAGAGTCTCGCAGATCAATACAGAGACGTCTGTATTTATCCTTGATAAGTTGCAGAACCTTTAGGAAAAACTTCATATTCTTGAAATTCTTGTTGTGCGAATTTGTTGATCCGAGTACTAAACTTCTGTTGTTCTATTCTCTCACAGAAGGTGAGGACACACGTTACCGATCAAGATGGACGACCACTAGTACCACTAGTTGTGGTCACCAGAGGTCGAGGACGTGGCCGTGGTCGTGGTAGGGGCAGAGCAGCTAGGGCATCACCTGCAGATCCACCAGCTACCCTAGTTCAGGATCAAGTCCCAGTTATGGGCACTCCAGTAGCACCAGCTCAGGCACCAATTGTGCCCATTGTGATTCCGAGTATTCAGGAGGCCTTGGCTCAGATCTTATCAGTTTGCACTGGCCTAGCTTAGGCGGTTTCAGCCGCAGCTACTTCTCAGGCTAGGGGAGGCAATTAGACTCCCACCGCTCGCACACCTGAGCAGGTTGTGCAGAGGCTTCAGACGCTGGGGGCATATCCAGCCCAGCCAGTTGCAGCTGCTCAGGACTATGTAGTTCCTGCTATGCTGGAGGATGAGCAGCGTAGGTTGAAGAGGTTTGGTAGACTGTAGCCTCCGACCTTCAGTGGTGCAGAGGGCAAGGATGCCTAGTGTTTCTTAGATAAGTGTCAAAGGATGCTTCGTACAATGGGTATTCTGGAGACCAGCGGGGTCGCTTTCACTACTTATCAGTTCTTTGGAGCCGCCTTTACTTGGTGGGAGGCTTTTGATAGGCGTAGACCTGTTGGTGTAGCACCCCTTACATGACAGCAGTTTTCCGTTCTCTTTTCGGAGAAGTATGTGTCGCAGTCCCGCAGAGAGGAGCTGTGTAGGAAGTTTGAGTGATTGCGTCAGGGAGATATGACTGTGACGCAGTACGAGATAAGGTTCTCCGAGTTAGCTCGTCACGCTATTTTGATGGTTCCGACAGATAGAGAGAGGATTAGGAGGTTTATTGATGGCCTCACTTATCAACTTCGTATTCTCATGACTAGGGAGATGGTGATTGGTACTATTTTCGAGGAGGTTGTGGATATTGCCCGTGAGATTGAGTATGTTCGTCGCTAGGAGAGAGAGGAGAGGGAGGCCAAGAGACCTCGAGGATCTGGTAGTTACAGTGGTACTCCTTCTAAGGGTCAGTTTCAGCACGGTAGAGGCCGTCCATTCAGGCATGTTCCGCCAGCTCGCCCAGGTTATCATGGGGCATCATCAGGTCATGTTTCTCACAATTCTCATCAGAGCCAGTCATCACTTAGTGCCCTTCCAGCTCAGAGTTCGTCCTATGCTCCATCAGTCTAGGGCTCTTCTATGCCGAGCGCATCTGCTAGTCACTCCGGTGTGAGGGGTTCCCTTCAGTCCCCTTCTCCAGCACCTGGGAGTTGTTATGGGTGTGGTAATATGGGTCATATGTGGAGGTAGTGCCCTTGTCGTCTTGCGAGTTCATCTCAGCAGAGGAGTCAGTTATCAGCTTCAGTGTCAGTTACTTCACCACCACCCGCCCAGCCAGTTAGGGGTGGAGGTCAGTCAGCTAGGGGTCGCCCCAAAGGGGGAGGTCGATCAGGTGGCAGCCAGGCCCATTTCTATGCACTTCTAGGTAGACCCGATGTTATTGCTTCAGATGTTATTATTACAAGTGTTGTTTCAGTCTGCCATAGAGATGCCTCTGTATTATTTGATCCCGGTTCTACCTTTTCATATGTGTCATCATACTTTGCTCGTTATTTGGGTATGCCCCGTGAGTTTTTTGCTTCACCTGTTTATGTATCTACCCCGGTGGGTGATACTATTATTGTATATCGTGTGTACCAGTCATGTGGGGTGACTATTGGGGGTTTGGAGACCCATGTGGATCTTTTATTATTGTGTATGGTAGATTTCAATGTCATTTTGGGCATGGATTAGCTATCTCTATGTCATGCTATTGTGGACTGTCATGCTAAGACAGTCACATTGGCTATACCGGGTGTGCCACGGATTGAGTGGTGAGGCGTGACTGATTATGTCCCAATAGAGTGATCTCATTCTTGAAAGCCTAGTGTGTGGTAGGGAAGGGTTGTCTTTCATATCTAGCCTTCGTGGGGGATGTCGGTATTGAGACTCCCAGTATTGAATCTGTTCCAGTTGTGAGGGATTTTCCCGATGTGTTTCCTGCAGACCTGCCGAGCATGCCACCGGATAGGGATATTGATTTTGGTATTGACCTGGTGCTAGGCACTCAGCTCATTTCTATTCCGCCGTATTGTATGGCACCAACAGAGTTGAAGGAATTAAAGGAGCAGCTTTAGGAACTTCTTGATAAAGGGTTCATTCGGCCTAGTGTGTCACCTTGGGGTGCGCCGGTTCTATTTATGAAGAAGAATGATGGCACTATGAGAATGTGCATTGATTATAGGCAATTTAACAAAGTAACAATTAAGAACAAGTATCCTTTGCCTCGCATTGATGATTTATTTGACTAGCTTCAGGGAGCGAGAGTGTTCTCCAAGATTGATCTCCGTTCAGGTTATCACCAGTTAAAGATCAGGGACTCGGATATTCTTAAGACATCTTTCAGGACCCGATATGGTCATTATGAGTTCTTGATGGTGTCTTTTGGGTTGACCAATGCCCCAGTAACGTTCATGCATTTTATGAATAGTGTGTTCCGGCCTTATCTGGACTTGTTTGTCACAGTCTTCATTGATGACATTCTGGTGTATTTGCATAGTCAGGGTAAGCACGCGGAGCATTTGAGGTCTGTGTTGCAGAGATTGAGAGAGGAGAAGCTTTATGCAAAATTCTCCAAGTGTGAGTTATTCAATGGCTTTCTTGGGGCACGTGGTGTCCAACGAGGGTATTCAGGTTGATCCGAAGAAGATAGAGGCGGTTCAGAGTTGGCCCCGACTGTCCTCGGCCACATAGATTCGCAGCTTTCTTGGTTTAGGGGGTTATTATCACCATTTTGTTTAGGGATTCTCATCTATCGCATCACCCTTGACCAAGTTGACTCAGAAGGGTGCTTCATTTGTATGGTCAGACGAGTGTGAGGAGAGCTTTCAGAAGCTCAAGACAGCCTTGACCACAGCTCCAGTGTTAGTTTTATCATCAGCTTCAAGTTCATATACCGTGTATTGTGATGCTTCGAGAGTTGGTATTGGTTGTGTATTGATGCAAGGGGTAGAGTTATTACTTATGCTTCTCGTCAGTTGAAGCCCCATGAGAAGAACTACCCCGTTCATGATTTGGAGTTGGCTGCCATAGTTCACGTGTTGAAGATTTTGAGGCATTACTTGTATGGTGTGTCTTGTGAGGTGTTTACTGATCATTGTAGCCTCCAGCACTTGTTCAAACAAAAGGATCTCAATTTGAGGCAGCGGAGGTGGTTGGAGTTGCTTAAGGATTATGATATCACTATATTGTACCATCCGAGAAAGGCCAATATGGTGGCCGATGCTTTGAGCCGAAAGGCGGTGAGTATGGGGAGTTTGGCATATATTCCAGTTGGGAAGAGACCCCTTGCAGTTGATGTTCAGGCCTTGGCCAATCAGTTCGTGAGGTTAGATATTTCGGAGTCCAGTCAAGTATTGGCTTGTGTGGTTTCTCGGTCTTCTTTATATGATCGCATCAGAGAGCGCCAGTATGATGATCCGCATTTGCTTGTCCTTAAGGACAGAGTTCAGCACGATAATGCTAGGGATGTGACCATTGGTGATGATGGGGTGTTGAGGATGTATGGCCGGATTTGTGTGCCCAATGTGGATGGGCTTCGGGAGTTGATTCTAGAGGAGTCCCATAGCTCGCGGTATTCCATTCATCCGGTTGCTTTGAAGATGTATCAGGATTTGAGGTAGCACTATTGGTAGAGAAGAATGAAGAAAGACATTGTGGGATTTGTAGCTCGGTGTCTCAATTGTCAGCAGGTGAAATATGAGCATCAGAGACCAGGTGTCTTGCTTCAGCAGATGGATATTCCCGAGTGGAAGTGGGAAAGGATCACTATGGACTTTCTTGTTGGACTTCCACGGACTTTGAGGAAGTTTGATGTTATTTGGGTGATTGCGGATCGACTGACCAAGTCCGCACATTTCATTCCTGTGTGTATTACTTATTCTTCAGAGCGGTTGGCAGAGATCTATACCCGAGAGATTGTTCGGTTGCATGGTGTCCCAGTTTCCATCATTTTAGATAGGGGCACTCAATTTACAACGTAGTTTTGGAGGTATATGTAGTAAGAGTTGGGTACTCAGGTTGAGTTGAGCATAACTTTTCACCCTCAGACGGACGGGCAGTCCAAGCACACTATTTAGATATTGGAGGACCTGTTGCGTGCTTGTGTCATTGATTTCGGATGGTCATGGGATCAGTTTCTACCGCTTGTAGATTTTGCTTACAACAACAGCTACCAGTAGAGTATTCAGATGGCTCCATATGAGGCTTTGTATGGGAGGCGGTGTAGATCTCCAATTGGTTGGTTTGAGCTAGGTGAGGTTAGGCTATTGGAGATAGATTTGGTGCAGGATGCTTTGGAGAAGGTGAAGGTGATTCAGGAAAGGCTTCATATCGCGCAGTCGAGGTAAAAGAGTTATGCTGACAGGAAGGTTCAAGATGTGTCCTACATAGTTGGCGAGAAGGTTCTGTTGAAGGTTTCACCCATGAAGGGTGTTATGAGATTTTGAAAGAAAGGTAAATTGAGTCCTCGGTTCATTGGGCCTTTTGAGGTGCTCCGGAGGATTGGGGAGGTGGCTTATGAGCTTGCTTTTCCACCCAGCTTGTCGAGTGTGCATCCGGTATTTCATGTTTCTATGCTCCGAAAGTATATTGGGGATCCGTCTCATGTTTTGGATTTCAGCACGGTTTAGTTGGATGATGATTTGACTTATGATGTGGAGCCAGTAGCTATTTTAGGTCGTCAGGTTCGAAAGTTAAGGTCAAAGGATATAGCTTCTGTGAAAGTGCAGTGGAGAGGTTGGCCCGTGGAGGAAGCTACCTAGGAGATCGAGCGGGAGATGCAAAGTAGATATCTTCACCTGTTTGAGGCTTTAGGTATGTTTCTTGACTCATTCGAGGACGAACGTTTGTTTAAGTTGGGTAGGATGTGACGACCCGACCAGTCGTCTCATGAGTTACCTCTCCATTTTCCCCATTTCTGCTTCTTTATGCTTTGTTTATCCGTGTATGTGTTATCAGGTTGGTCAGATCGAATCTGAAATGAATTTGGTAAGGTTTTTAGACACTTAGTCTCTTTTGAGGAAACTTAAGTTGGAAAAGTCAACCGGATGTTGACTTATGTGTTAGAGGGATTGGATATGAGTTCCGATGGTCCGGTTAGCTTCGGGAGGTGATTTGTGACTTAGGAGCATGATCGGAATAAGTTTTGGAGGTTCGGAGTAGATTTAGGCATGAATTGGGGAAGTTGATATTTTGGCGATTTTCGGTTAGTAGGCGAGATTTTGATATAAGGGTCGAAATGGAATTCAGAGAGTTGCAGTAGTTCCGTCGTGTCATTTGGATGTGTGTGCAAAATAACAGGTCATTCGGACGTGGTTTGGTTGGTTTTTTAATCAAAAGCGGAATTCAGAAGATTTTAGAAAGTTAGGCTTGAATCCGATATGTTTTGGTTTATTTGATGTTGTTTGAGGTGTTTTGAAGATTGGAACAAGTTTGGATAAGGTATTGGGATATGTTTGTGCTTTTGGTTGAGGTCTCGGGGGCCTCGGGGTGATTTCGAATAGTTGACGGGATGTTTGAGGAATGTTTGCAGCTGCTGAACTTTTGTTGCTTCTGGTATTTCCGCACCTACGGATTGGGGACCGCAGGTGCGACGCTGCACGTGCAGGAGATCGGTCGCAGAAGCGGAAAAAGGGCTTGAGGAGCAGGAACCGCAGAAGCGGCTAAGAGGACCGCATCTACGAAGTCGCAGATGCGGATAATGGATTGCAGATGCGGAAATGGGAGTTTAAGTGAGGACCGCAGATGCGGTACCGCAGAAGCGATAATTTGTCTGCAGATGCGAAAATGACTGGGCAGAAAGTATAAATTGTGGCTTTCACGAAATTTGAGCTATTTCACCATTTTTGACTTTGGTCTTGGAGCTTTTGGATGATTTGAAAGAGGGATTTCAAGGGAACTTCATTGAGGTAATGAATTCAGACCTAAAACTCATTCCTATGCTATTATTTCACATATTAGGGCTAGAAATTATAGAATTCAAGGGTGAAAATTGGGGAAGCTAGGGCTTGGAAACTTAGACCTAGACTTGAGGGTTTGAAGGACCATTTGAGGTCGGAATTCAGAACTTTTGATATGTATGAACTCGTGGGGAGATAAGAAATCTATTGATGTAAAAATTATCGAATTTCGAGACGTGGTCTCAAAGGTCGGGTTTTGGTAATTTCGGGATTTGTGTCGTATTTTGATTATTTTTGCTTGGTCTTCGTTCCCTTAGCATATTTTGACATCCTCGCTCTAATTTTGGATAGATTCAACGTGAGTGGAGGCTGATTCGAGGGGCAAAGGCATCGCGAGCTAAAGATTTGACTAGTTCGAGGTGAGTAATGATTGTAAATGATGTTCTGGGGGTCGTGCACTTGTTTGGTGATGAGCATGGGGTCGTGCACTATTGGGGATTGTGACTTGGTCCATCCCGATTGAAGATTTTACCGCATATTTGACTGAAATCTATTTGCTATCATCATGATTTGGGTTGAATGCTATATTTGGGCTTTATGCCAACTATTTGAACCCTTCGGGGATTTTTACTGGTATTTCCTTACTGTTTTGACTTTATACTTGAACTCAGTCATGTTATATTTCACTGTTTTTGTACTCAGCCATGTTTACTCTGTTTTAAAACTTACGTGATCTTTTAAATAATATTTTTGGGCTGAGAATCATGTTTTACGATTGCCCGAGTGGCTTGTAAGGATTTTGACTAAGTAAGGCCGAGGGCCTATGTTGTGAGGAAACATTTGATACCGATTATGAGGCCGAGGGTTTGAGATATGTACGCCACGAGGTAGCTTGATTGATATGAGGCCGATGGCCTAGTGATGATGCCATGAGGTGGCTTGATATTGCGTTTGGGCCGTAAGGGGCCCCTCCAGGAGTCTGTACACCCCCAGTGAGCGCGGGTACCCATTGTGATGTGAGATTGAGCCCGAGGGGCTGGTATTGTTCTGAGATGTTTCCCGAGGGACGGATTTGTTGATACTGTGCCCGAGGGACGAACCTTTATGTGTTTACTTTTCATAAATGACTGTCAATTACCTGCTTAATTGTTGAAAAGGCTTTTCATGAAGTAAATTTTGAGTTAACGGATTTTACCCATCTTTCACTAGTTTACTGTTTTAAATGGTTTTACTGCTTCATTATAGCATGTTTTTGTGCCTTACGTGATTTCCTGCTTTCAGTCTTTATTTACATTTGTTACTCACTGAGTTAGAGTACTCACTTTACTACCTGCACCCCGTGTGCAGATTCAGGCGTTGCGGATCCTGCCAGTGCGAGTTGAGAGCTTCCGGCAGATTTCGGAGTCCACGAGGTAGCTGCTTGGCATCCACAGTCCTGTGTTTCTCCCCCTTATCATTTCTATCTCTTTATCAGACAGTTTATAATAGTTTATAGACTTCTCAGACTTGTATTAGAACTTGTAGATACTCATGACTAGTGACACCCCGGTAACGGGCTGTGTTGGCTTTTATTTCTACAAATTATACTGTTAAGTACTTATTTTGAGATTTTATTTCTAATTAAAGACTTAGTAGTTGTTAATTTAATTGCTTAAAGTGAATTGGAAGTGAGTCGGTTGGCCTTGTCTTCACGAGAAGCGCCATCACGACCGGGTTGGATTTAGGGTCGTGACATCTTGAAATTGTGCCCTTAAGCGAATTATTTGGGCTAATAGCTTTGCAAATGCCAGGTTGCAAGATAATAGTAGGCACACATGAGACCATCTTGAAGATGCATATGTTAGGACCATAAAATATCTAAACAACCCACTTGGTGGGTGAATAGGTCCACATATATCCCCATGTATACGCTTTAAAAAGGCAGAGGATTCCATGCCAACCTTCATTGGTGTGGTCAAGTGATTATTTTGCCTTGATAACAAGCATCCTAAGACAATTCATCATTTGTAAGAATCTTCAGGTTCTTTAGTGGATGCCCACTCGAATTTTCAATAATTCGTCTCATCATTATTGATCCAGGATGACCCAAACGGCCATGCCAAAGCACAAACGTATTTGAATCAGTAAACTTTTGGTTTACGATAGAGTGTGCTTCAACTGTACTGATTTTTGAATAGTATAAGCTAGAAGATAAAGTTGGTAACTTTTCTACAATGCATTTCTGGCCAGAAATATTCTTTGTAATACAAAGATATTCCACGTTCACTTCATCTATTGTCTCAATATGATACCCATTTTGGCGGATATATATAAAACTCAACAAGTTTCTTCGGGACTTGGATGAGAACAATGCATTGTCTATAATAAGTTTTGTTCCCTTAAAGAGAAATATAATGGCTCTTCCGGAGCCTTCAATCAAACTTATATTACCAGAAATTGTTGAAACATTTGCTTTTTCCTTATGCAAATAAGAAAAGTATTTCTGATTCTTGAATATGGCATGAGTTGTTCCACTATCAATTACACAAATATCTTCTTGATTGGTCTTGAATCCAAACAAAATAAATATGATACTAAACATCATTATCAAAGCATAACTTTTATTTATGTACAACAATTACATAACCATACTATCTACTACAAATAACAAAAAATAAAATATTTACATTTCTACAGATTCATCACCGATCACATGACTTGTTTCTCCATCCGGAAGTGCAAAGTAACCAGTTACATCCAAATGCATGAAGTCAAAATTATCTTCAGAAATAAAATTTGCTTCAACATTTTTCTCTGTCTTCTTTAGGGAGACTTGATAAAGCTCAACCAGGTGCTTTGGCGTACGACATGTGACCAGTGCCCTTTTCCTTCACATTTATAACATGCATTTTCTACATTTTTGGCTTGCATCGCTTCATGCTTTTGTTCGTTCCTTTTCCACTGCTGGTGGTTAGGAGAGTTTTTTGGTGCATTATTATTACCATGATTAGAGTTTCCTCCCCGACCACGGCCATGACCATGACTGGGGCCACGACCTCTTCCACGTTTAGCTTGGTGGAAGTTCGTCTCATTCACTTCAGGGAATGGACAAGAACCAGTAGGTCGACTTTCATGTTTTTTCATTAATAGCCCGTTATGTTGCTCGACTACAAGAAGATGTGAGATAAGTTCAGAATACTTTTTGAATCCCATCTCTCGATATTGCTGCTACAGGAGCATATTCGAGGCATGGAAAGTGGTGAAAGTTTTCTCCAACATATCATGATCAGTAATATTATCACCACATAATTTCAATTGGGAAATAATTTTGAACATAGCACAATTATACTCACTGATAGATTTAAAATCTTATAGCCTTAAATGAGTCCACTCATAACGTGCTTGTGGAAGAACGACCATCTTCAGGTGGTCATATCTATCTTTCAAATTGTTCCACAGTATGATGCTTTAACAGTAAGATATTTCATTTTCAGGCCCTCATCAAGGTGATGGCGTAGGAATATCATTGCTTTGGCACGGTCTTGGTTTGATGCCTGATTCTTGTCCTTGATGGTGTCTGCCAGACCCATCGCATCAAGATGAATTTCAGCATAAAACACCCAAGACATGTAGCTTTTGCCTGATATATCCGGGGCTACAAATTCAAGTTTAGAAAGATTTGACATTATTTAGAAAAAGAAAGTTCGTACCTCTGATTCTTTTAAAGTATTTGTTCGAGATGGCAGAGTCTCGTGCTGATAACTTGTTATGAAATAACGACTGTAAAGTAAATAAACTAAAGACAAGTATAGAGAAACTGATATATTATTCAACTTTTAAACTAATGTACATAATGAACTAAAATCTCTTCTATTTATAGAAGAATGAAAGCTGCTGTGCAAGCAGCTTGTAAGTTGCTAGTGTACCACATATAGATAATCTTATGCCGAGGTAATATTTATCCATAAGGGAGTACTAAATGAACATCCATAACATAATATAATATATATTTATAACAAGTAAGTTATTGTTTCCGGAATAAATAAATATCATAACAAAACTAAAAACCAAATATTATAATACAAATGGAGTACATAGACTCACTATAGAGCAAGGTTTTTTCAGTTTTTTGGAAGAAGTGACAGGCAAATCGTGGAGATACGATGTACAGGAGAGAGACAATGAACGGAACAGTACATCAAGAGAGACATCAACATACTCATTTTGCTGAAGGGAAAGACGACGATGATGACGTTGACGTCGACGGCGGAGGAGGAGGAGGGGAGTCCATAGACGATCCTTCTCATCACATTCGCTACGACCACAACTACCACCATGCCCTCCACAACGGCGGCGCCGGCGCAACTATGGAGGAGGCTGCTGCGCTGAATGTTGTGGAAGGCGTTGCACATAATGCTCTCTATGTCCCTGGCATAGGAAGTAGCAATCAGCTTACGCTCTCGTTTCGAGGCCAAGTGTTTGTGTATCCAGACGTTTCACCTGAAAAGGTGTTTCTTTTTATTAGCCCTTTTACTTTTGAATCTTGATCGTTTTTCTGCAGTGTGCTATAAAAGTGCATATTTTGCTAAGTGAATTATTTTGATATTTTAATTGAGGTTAAATGTGTGTTTCAGGATGAATTTTTTGCTCACTAACTTATGCATTCTGCTTAGTATATTCATGGATAACATTACTAGTTCCACATGGATTAAAAAATACTAGTTTCGCATCCAAGGGTGTGACCTGGTGGTCAACGAAGTGGGAGGAGAACCATGAGGTTTTAGGTTCAAATCCTAGTGGAGGCAAAAACCGCTAGGTGAGTTCTTCCCATTTGGCTAAGCCTGGGTGGGTAGAGTTACTCAATACTTGTGCTGATGGTTTGGACACCACCGTCATTAAAAAGAAGGATCTAAAAACTAGGTTTTGCAGGAAGCTCTAGGGCATGTTAGTCCAGGCAAACATCTGCTTTTGTGGAATAAACGGGTCCTAATAGAGTGAAATGGATATAGAGGAACCATATAGCTGATTGTAACTAGTTTGGGATTTAGGTGTAGTTGTTGTTGCTTTTATAACTTAGGTGATTCAGTACTTGGAAATTGGAAATTCATATGATTCGATGCGAAGGATGAGTTGGTATGGATATTGATTAGTCTTTGCAGCAAAGAGGTCATGGAAGGTTTTTGCTATTTTTAAAATCCGAGTGACAGTTAACTTTCAAAACCTTATGGAGATGGATGGGCTTTCATTTGTCTTAGTTTGTTGAATTACTTTTTTGCTTGTCTACATGCATCTTGGTGAATCAATCAATTATATCTCAATCCCGAATTGGTTGAGGTCGGCTAAACGAGTAATCTTTAATCCGCTGTAGGTAGGTCCTTCTAGTCTGAACACTGAATAATCTTGTCTCATAAGACAAGCATTGTACGGAGGAGTAAAAGTTTCTTTTGTCTTCATTAATTTTCAGGTTCAGGCAGTGATGCTGCTGTTGGATGGATATGAAGTCCCTACTGGAACCGCTGCTGTCGATGTGGCTTCCCAGAGTCATTGGGTATAAACCTTTCTTCCAACATGTAGGGGTTTTCTGTTATTCTGGTTGGCAATCAATTAACCTGCTTCTTCTGCAATTTCCTTAGGCTTCAAGTGAAGGTCCTGTAAGATTGAATCAACCACAACGGGCTGCTTCTTTGAGTCGCTTTAGGGAAAAAAGGAAAGAACGATGTTTTGATAAAAAGATTCGATACACTGTTCGGAAGGAAGTTGCTCTTAGGTAATACAGTTTCATTTATTTCCTTGGAGGACATCATGTTAGATGTCTTGGAGATAAATGAGTTTCTGCCATGATTGGTCTACCATGACTAGTCACTAGTCATCTCCACCAATTTTCATTATGTCGCAAGTTGAGCTTTCCTTCTAATCTACTTGTAATTGGAGTAGTAAAGACATTTATTTAGTGCTTTACATTCATCACTTCTTGTTGCTATAAGCTCTAGATAGCAATGTAATGGACTGTGTGAGACCAAAGACCTGCTTGAAATGTTAGCAAACTGTTTCTTTGGGCTACACACAACATGTTCATCTACTAATATCCACTTCATAGAAGAAAAGTGACAACTTGCCCCTTGTAAGGCGTATTGCTGTGATACTTTTCTGGTGTTTTTGCTTTTTACCTAATATTAGAAGTTTCCATTATTGCTCTGCTGCTAATTGTACGGCATAAATGAGTTCATGTCTCTGGCTTTTAAGTCGGACGGAATAAGAGATATAAAATAGTTTTTTTTTTATCAGGATACATTTGGTACTAATTTATGATTCTCTTGTGTGAAATGGACTGTCCAGTAGCAGTCTTTTTAAAACTTTTTGGGTAATGTAGATATCACTGAGAAGATAAACATAATTAGTTATATAAAGACATAGCAAAAGGTTAGAGGGCCAAGGAGATATGCCATCTATCCCAAAAAAGAAAAACTTTAGAATGTGTCACTTAGCTCCAGTTGAAAGGGATAAGTTCTGTAGATGGTGATGTTTTAGCCAAACTACTATCCCTAAAGTAAAGGGACAGAGAGTATCATGAGTGGCAGAGCATGGGCAGGGCTCCTGTCAGACGAAAAAGAGAAGGTATTTAGCAGAAGCCCACGTGCACTGAAGATTTTAAAGTTGACTGTTACCATAAATAAGGCATTGCTTGAGATGCGAATATGACGTTGTTTAATGCCCTGACCTCCTTATAACGGAGTCCCAATTCCATGGTTGGATATACACTTTCAGTGACATGATCATTGGAGGAACCTTAAAGGAGCCTAATGGCATCACACACTAGTGTGATATAGACCTTGGTAACGTGTTGACTTGTTGGCCAGCCTTCGCTTAGAACCAAACATGACACTTTGGTAGGTTATTCTGGGGGTTAAAAGCTGGTCGTGGTAATATGTACATACAAATACAATATTGGTAGTGAATGCGATCTTCCATTGGCTCATCTCTCATGCAGTCATGTTTCAATCTTCAATTTGGGCGCATGTCATTTGGAAACTCTCCTTCAATGGAAGTAAAATGTCTATTGCTAAAAGATGTTTTTAGTGACATACTGACATCTAGTTTTGAGCTTGTGACATTGTAAATGACGGCGGCATCTTGAGCGTCAGGCTAGTTGTGGACCAATTATTGTTCCTTTTCTCTTTTTCCTTCCCCAAATTTTATGTAGGGGTTACTCGGTTCTTTTTCTTTTCCTATTTGAAGCTCTAAAGTTCAGTCTTTGCCTATTCTTTAACATGCAGATTCTAGTTAGGGTGGTTTACAATGTGTTTTTAGTCAAAAAAGATCTCCGTGGTCTATTGCATCACACAGATCTCTGTTTTGCTGTCAGGATGCAGCGTAAAAAGGGTCAGTTTACATCTTCCAAGTCAATCTCTGATGAAGCGGGCTCTTCTTCTGCAGAGGGGAATGTAGGCTCAAGCCAAGAAGAACCAGAAACATCGTGAGTGTCAGACTTCTGTAGTTGTATTCTGTTCTGTGAATAAGTCCCATGGCCATACCTCTCCTTATCCAGAAAGAAAAAGTTCTGACAGCAATACCTCTGATAAGTTATTGACCCGTTATATAGCATAAGATCAAACTTTATGTGGCGTCTGAGTTGAACTGATAAAATCAAACAAATGCAGCACCTGAGATCTTTATTTTTTTTTTCAACAGATGTAGACATTGTGGAATTAGTTCGAAATTCACTCCTATGATGCGTCGTGGACCAGCTGGCCCGAGGTCGCTCTGCAATGCATGTGGACTTACGTGGGCCAATAAGGTTAGTATTGAATTTAAAGACCTTGCTCACTTAGGTTTTGTAACTTATCAGTTCAAACAATGATAATTGTGTCCACATTTTGCTCCATGTATATGAGCCTATTTATGTAGAATAGAATTGTGTGCTATGTTGTGGATTCTCTTTTTCTTTGATCAAGGGATAAGCAGGGGTCCCTTGATCAAATTTTGGAGGCATTCCTACCTACCTAATATCAATTATTCCCATCCCAGTGACAACTCTTGATTCAGTTAGCTCTTTTTAGATGGCATTCCTACCTAACTAATGTCACTTATCCCCATTCCTATTAAAGTTTAAAAAAGCATTAATCGTTTAAGAAACAAGTTTATGTGAGAAGGAAATTCAGAAAAGAAGAGGGGGCACTTAGTGAAATGGCAAGAGGTAATGAAGCAGAAAAAGGGAGGTGGATGGGGAGTTAAAAAATTGAGACTCCACAATAAGAGGCTCCTATAAGTGGTTATAGAGACTTAATGATGATTGGAGGAAACTGAAGGGATGTGATCATCACCAAATACGGTAAAGAAGACTGCTGGAAACCTTGTTCAGTTACTACACCGTTCAAAGCTGCAATCTGGAGTAACATAAGTAAATTATACCTATAAGAAAACATAAGTAAATTATGGGGTGGGTTTGAGAATAAATTGAAGCTGGAAATTTGAAATGGAAGTTGCATGATGTCTGGCCGGGTGAAAGGAGATTAATGCACATGTTTCCTATTTTGTACAGAATAGCTGCAAACAGAAACTGTATGGTTGCTGATTGTTTTTTAGATAATGGTTGGAGATAAAAATTAGTAGAATTTTAATGTTTGGGAAGTGGATTAAAATTAGTTATTGGATTTTTTGAAGCATGTTGTGTTGGATGATAACAAGAGGCTGTTATGAACCAGCACCAGCCCAATCTCACACAAGTAGCTATTGGGCCGAGTACAAGCAATAGGGCCAAGTTAATTTGGGATCCAGGTTGAGTAGTAGTTTGTAGACGTAGGACAGTTCGCTTAAAAAGGGTAGTGGCTGTGAGTTGGAAGTTATGAGTATGGTCGAGAACTCTGTTCCCCTCTTGTCTCCATTCTTCTGGCTTCTTCCTCTGGTCTATCTCTTTCTGTTCTCCCTCGGCTCTCTCTATCTGTCTTCTCTGAATCTCCTTCTTAGTTCTAGTTTCTGTTGTTGTAATGATCGACTCTTTGAGTTTATGAATTAAACCTATCATTTCCCTCGTTTACTTTGTGTTGTGAATTCGGGTTCATAACAGAGGGATAAGCAGATCCGGTTGGCTAGTTGTAATGGGGTGTTTATTGTGAGTTGTAACGTGCTGCAAAAGTCTCTGGGAAATGGGAAGTGGACTGGCCATGAAAGTTAATTTGGAAGACTAAAGCTCCTTCTACAGTTGCTTGTTTCGGATGGATACCTTGTCCAAGAAAAAAAAAAAAAACTTTTGCTTGTGTTGGATGGATTGCTGCTAAGAGTGCTTGCTTAACACAAGACACTCTTCAGAAGAGGGGGTTTTCACTATGCAGTAGGTGTTCTTTTCAGAAAAGGGACCTTCAGAAGGTTCCTTAATGACCGGGAGGTTATTAGAGTGACTGAATTCTTCAAATTGCTGGATAGCTTCAAAGAGATTGTAGAGGAAGAAGACAGAATAGTATGGGAAAGAGATAGCAGGGGAATTGATACTGTGAAGTCAGCTTATAGGTTTCTAAATTGTTCTGGACAACCACACAATGGGCCGTGGAACTGGAAGCACATCTGGAAGGTCAAGATACCTTTTAAAGTGGCATGCTTTTGTTGGCTAGTGGTTAAAGAGGCTGTTCTAACCCATGATAGTTTGATAATGAGAGGAATGCAACTATGCTCTAAATGTTTTTGTGTGGCAATGAGATTGAAACAAATAGCCACCTCTTTTTTCATTGTAAAGTGACCCAACAAGTTGTAGTATTTATTCATGAGCATGAAAGGATTAAACTGGACAGTACCCAGGACAACTGCAGAAATAATAGCATGCTGGAATGATCCAGGTATCCCACTGAGGCAGAAGAAATGGTGGAGCATTTTCCCAGCTTGTATTTGGTGGACAATATGGATGGAAAGGAACGGTAGATGCTTTGAAGATAGATTTAGTTCTGAACAGAAGATCAAGATGAATTGTATATTTTTGTTTCACTTTTGGTGTAAAGAAGCTCGTAGAAGATGTGGAGTCTATAGTGGACATCATTGGGGCCTTGTAACTACCACAAGACTAGGTTTTTACTCTTTTTGGGGTCTTGTAACTTTCTGTAATCTCTTAACACAATCTTTGTGATAAGGTTACTTTATCTTATATATAAAATATGTTACCTTCTCAACAAAAAACAAAAAAACAAATGACTTACTATTACACTCTTGCGGGTTTGGATTTTGTTAAACATCTTTAGAGTGCAACGGATGATGCCTATGGATATGAATAGTTTGCTGCTGTGTTGGCTTGGACAGAGAGTTGGAAAAGTGCTAAAGCAGATCTGGAGGATTATTCCTGTCTACATCATGTGGGCTATTTTTCTTGAGAGGAATAAGAGATGTTTTGAGGATTAGCAACTACATTCGCCTATTATAAAGTGTTTTTTTTTTGTGGGTATCCAGTGAGTTCATGAAATGTGTACTTTTTTACTTTTTAACACTCTTTTTCTCTCGACTTCAATTATCAAGTTTTGAGGTAAGTTGGGAGTCAGAATTTAGAAGTTATTTCCATCATTCCAATCAGGAATCTGGTTTTACAATTGATGGTATTGCTTTGCCCTCCTTGTGGTGAATTGTGATTGCAGGGGATTTTAAGAGATCTTTCTAAAGTTTCAACTGCAGGAGCTCCGGATCATACCGTGAAATCTAGTGAACAGGTGCAGCTCTCTCTGTCTCTGGTGGGGTTCTCAATATCCTTTGATTGTAGTTTGTCCGGGCCCTCAAATTAACTTTGTATGATATTCTCACTGCTAGAGCAATGATGAAGCGAATGGATCAGATGCTATGGCTGCTGCTGGTATCATTACTTCAGATGATGAAAACACAGTGCTACCGCGATGAATGATGAAGAGCTCTATTTTGCAGTCACCTCTGGTGGCAATTAATCTTCTTTAAGGTGAAAGACCTGAAATTTATATGGTGTCTAATATCTGCCAAACTTGCATACTTTTGTACATAAGAAACAACTAAGGCAAAATACGTAGAGGACCTTTGTTGCATAGATTTAGGTCATTCCATCTAGAGTTTTATTCTGCTATTCAAATGTAATTTATTTTGAATCTGTATCCCAGATATATACAACTCACTAAGCGCGTAAGCGCTTTAAAATAGTCCTCCTTCGATCCATGATATTCTTGTGTGCAGAGGTAAGAATTACAAATCTGAAGAATCAGAGTATGCACACAAGAGGGACTAAAGTTAATGTGATACTAGGGAAAATTGATCTCATGCATGTCATTTAAACTCCTAAAGTTAAATCAGAGCATGCACACAAGAGGAACTAAAGTTATTGTGATACTAGGGAAAATTGATCTCATGATCTATACATGTCATTTAAATTCCTAAAGTTATGTACCAGAGAATTATTGTATTATTGGTCCAATTAATTCAGTTCCTGAAAATTATTATTCTTTCCCCAAATAAAATTGGCTGAAAGTGATTACTTAGAGAAGAAACGTGTGAACCTCCCAAATATTAGATATTCTCTTTCTGTTCTTTGCGTAGGAAGAAGCCTAAAGTCAATCATCAAGTTGCAAGAAAAAAAAGAGAAAAGGTTAATGGTACATTACATGTAAAATTAAATGGAGAATCGAGTGAAAAGTCTGATATATTCGGCGGGCTTCACATCCAATCTATTATTTGCATAGGTTTTTGTTTTGTACCTTTTGTCCCGGAAAAAAGACATAATTACCTATAAAAGTAAAAATATTTATCCTGTTCTACCCATTAAAAATTATACCCAATAAATAATTACAATTGCTACCAATTTAAGCTAAAAGACACTGAAACCCAAAATAACGACCAAACACCTAATGCCATAACTATAAAAACGGAAGAGCAGCTCAAATTTTGACAGAATTTTACAAAAACTAGCGCATAAAGACTGAAATTACAACAACAAAAATTTTAATTCACAGAATCATTGTTGAAGATTTGAAGATCGCGATGCAAAAGCTGAAAAAAAAAACAGAACGATAGCCGCTGAAAATCCGACCTTTTTTCTACTCAAATTCTGTTGAATCAAAAATATTTCAATCTGCAGATACGAATCATAGCAACTGATTTGAGTTCAAAGATGTTGAACTTTTGCTACTCAAATTCGCATCGCGTTGTTCAGATTTTGATTTGGAGATTAAAGAAGTTTAGCGCTCAAACTGTGTAAAAGAATCAAAAAACCAAATTTTAACTAAAATTCTATTCTCAATATGAAGATCTGGAGATCTGGAGGTCTGAATCATAACAACTGTGTCACGACCCAAAATCCACTAGAGGTCGTGATGGCGCCTAACACCGCCGTCAGGCAAGCCAACATTGAATGATTAACTTAATTACTCATTTTAGTATTTTGAAACCATAATTTTCATCAATAAAATAGTAAGAATTAGAATTTATATGGTTACTAATAATGTTTTCACAACTACAATAAAGGACAACCCATAAGCACCTCCAAAAACCCGGTGTTACAAGTGCATGAGCATCAACTAGGAAATAAAATAACATATAACATCTATCTGAGTAAAAATTAGACAGAAGAATACAAATAACTTTGATGGAGACTCTGCAGGCTGCGGATCGTAACATGAAATGCAGCTCACGGTAAGTCCCCTTAATAGCCGCGCCTATGTGCCGAAAAGATCACTAGACATATATGTACCTGCACAAAAATGTGCAGCAAGTGTAGCATGAGTACATAAATCAATGCGTACCCAGTAAGTATCTAGCCTAACCCCAGAGAAGTAGTGACGAGGGGTTGACATCGACACTTACTAGTGGTCCAATAAGACAAATACAGTAAGAAGTAAACAGATATGAGACAGAGTAAATAAACGAATTAAACAAGTGTAAATACGTGATACGGTCCTCCTCTCTACAATAGACTCAAGCTCTCAATTAGCAATTACCTCCTCAATCGGAGAATATATATATAATGAACCTCACCAGATAGGTTGTCATAATTCAAATCAGGAAGACTCATAGATACACTAACTCGTTGTCAGACATTACGTGCGATTTCCATGAGAGTATTTTATAGAAATAACGAGGCGTACGACCCGATATAATCATAATCTGTGCACTGTCGAGGGTCGAAGGACACGAACCATAGATACATAATTAAACTGCTGAGGCGAACGACCCGCTCCCATGAGAGTGTGGTACATAATCCTGCCGAGGCGAACGACCCGATCCCATCATAATCTGTGCACTACCGAGGATCGAACGACACGAACCATTGATACATCTATCCTGTCGAGGCGAACGGCCCGATCCCATTAGAATAAGAAGCTTTGACGGGTCCTTGACCCTACTCACGAAGAAACATGTGAGTTATAAGGAGCTTTGAGAAAACCTTTCGATGAGAATGCATAACGTGGCAGAAATTCGTAAGAGGAGTACAATAATTCCGCGTCTAATTATGAAACTCGTCAAATCTCTACAATAGCGAGTCTATCACTCTACGCCCGTCTAGTCTCAAGTAGTAATGCGAAGTAGAAGAATTTAATAAGGAAGAGATAACCCAAATAGTACAGTTATTGCATGGCGTGAACCTAAGTCTACCCGAACAATAACATGAATGCAGCTACGTACGGACTCTCGTCATCTCGTGCGTACATTGGCCCCGAAACAAGTAACACATATCAATTACAATACCTAGGGGTAGTTTCTCCCTCACAGAGTTAGACATGAGACTTACCTCGCTCTAAAGTTCCATAACCGACTCCAATGCCGCTCTAACACCTCAAACCGGTGCCCGTTGCTCCAAAACTAGTCAAGAAATGTGCAAACAATAAAAATATACTCTAATACTCATAATAAATTAATTTATAACAATTCTCAACTCCGCTCGAAAAGTCAATAAAGTCAACCCTCGGGCCCACATGTCCAGATTCCAAAAATTATTGGAAATAAATATTACCCATAACTCATATGGTCTATATCCAAAAAATCATAAATTTCGTCCATGAATTGACCCTCAAATCAAGAATTTACCATTTCTCAATTTTGGGGCTATAAATCCCAATTTTTACAATTCAAATATGGATAAAAATAATAACCAACGAAAATGATCATGGAGAAACATCAAAATAAAGGTCAGATATTTACCCCCTTGTTGAGACGAGAACAATGCCGCAAAAATCACCTCAAATGGAGCTCTAGAACTCAATATATGCCCAAAATACTAAAATTCTTGGTTTAAAACACTGTCCAGGCGATTTTTCTTCTTCGTGTTCGCGGGAAAACCTTCGTGTTTTCGAAGAGAAATTCTTTGTGTTGACTGGTCAACCCAAATTTCCTTATTCACGCTCATGGGACCTCCCTCGCGTTCGCGAAGAACAAAGTCCGCAGCAGAAACCAGCAATTTTTCCCGCACGGAAATGGACATAACTCTCTCATACGACATTGGAATTCAGTGATTCTTGTTGATATAACTACGTAATTATGATATGGATCTAATAGCTCAAGCCAATCACAAGTCAAAGGTTGTTTTCTCAATATGGTACCCTTTATGTCCAAAGAAACGACGTTAAAACATCAAATAAGAGCGCGATACAACCCAAACATATCCGAAACACACCCGAGGCCCCGTCCAATCACACCTACCCGCTCCATAACATAACACGGACCTACTCGAGGCCTCAAATCATACCAAATAACATCAAAACAATGAATTGCGCATCGATTCATGCCTAATGAACTATTGAGCTTCTAACTTCCACATCTGATGCCAAAACCTATCAAATCACGTCCGATTGACCTCAAATTTTGCACACAAGTAACATTTGACATTACAGACCTACTCCAACTTTCGGAATCGGAATCCGAACCCGATATCAAAAAGTCCACTCTCGGTCAAACTTCCAAAAATCTCCAACTTCCAACTTTCGCCAAATGACTCCCAAATGTCTTATAGACCTCCAAATCCATATCCGGATGCGCTTCTATGACCAGAATCATCATACGGAGATATTCCCATGCTCATAATTCCAAACGGACATCGATAACATTAAAATATAGTTCAACCCAAATTTATAAAATTCTTCCAAAATGCCAACTTTCTACAATAGGCGCCGAAACGCTCCCGGGTCATCCAAAACATGATCCGGACATACGCCCAAGTCCAAAATTATCATATGACATGTTGGAACCTTCAAATCTTGATTCCGAAGTCGTTTACTCAAAATTCAAACCTTAGTCGATTCCTCCAACTTAAAGCTTTCGAAATTGGAATTTTCTTTCTAAATCAACTCCAAACTTCCCGAAATTCAATTCCGATCACATGTACAAGTCATAATACCTGAAGTGAAGTAACTCAAGGCCTCAAACAGTCAAACGACACGCTAGAGATCAAAACGACCGGTCGGGTCGTTAGATTCTCTTTCACTTAACATATGTTCGTCCTCGAACGTGCTAAGAACTGCTCCGGAGTTGTCCAAAATTACTGTTTAACACCTCGTGCACCTACCATTTCCACCACAACCTAGTTGACCACATTTTCTCGAGCCAGACTGAAGATCCTCCTGCTACCTTAGCTAGCAAGCTTTAGAGCCAAATTCCAACATCTAGAGTTTCTCCATGATACCATATTCTAACACACGAACACCGTATTAATCACCAGAAACTGAACCCAACGTGACCATGCTCCTCCACTGAAATCACACCATGCATCCTATAAGTCATTTGCCCAAGTCAATCTCCCCCAAGAACAACGGTTGAAATTTCCACTGACCCGAAGCCCGTAGTATACCTCATAACATATATAAGCCCTATTCCAACTCTTGCAATATTGCCACGATGGAAGAAATTTGTAGAAACTCATAACCATCTGCCGAATCACAAATCATGGAGTCTCTCCTCCTGACAAGAAGTATTACTTCATTCTGAACCCGACAACGATATTTGCTCTTTAATATACCTTATATAAATCTGATCGCAATGATCACATGTCCAATAGTTTTATCTCACACAGTACAAGCTACTTAGGCAATAAGCCACCTCAGACACTGCCAAAAGTCTCATATGATGCCACAATATGCCAACAAGCTACAAACGTGAATATGATACATGAGGAAAAATGAACTCTGGAAAGAACTACTCAACCCACGTAACTAATTAAACAACTGAAACAATGTTATGAACCTTCCTCAGAAATGAGAAACAAAACACACAAGAATAGATATAGAGAACTGTACTCAACATCTCACTGTTGCGGCGTGTAACTCTATCCACACATGATACCATTGCAGCGTGCAACCCGATCCAACCATGATACCTGTGGCAGTGTGCCACCCAATCCAAACAACATACCCGTGGTAGCGTGCCACCCGATCCTAACATAATAATCTATAAGGAAATACCTACCGAGCCAAAATGCTCATACCTATAAAATACCCGAATGTCGACCACAAGCATGACAAGTGTATAATATCATCCCTGGGGAGACAGATAGTGCCATACGTTACAAAACTCAAGAACGACTAAGGTGCAATAAATGAACTACATCGAGAGCCATCCTGCTTTCACAACACCACAAACTACATGGGATATTGATACAAGTGCAAATAATCATACCGTCTCACAACCAACATGGAACAATAGAGATACACGTTATAGATGACGACAAAAATAACATCCAAGGCCCGAAGACCCCTCCGTAAGCAACACTATGCTGAAATGAACACATCCGCCCTGATATAGAGCGCATATTCACTTCTACATCCATCCACGAAACTCAAGCTGATTCTAATTGTACCACACTAGGCTAATAACCTTCCAAGGATACACAACAACCCTATTTATGAAACATAAGAACACCCGTCTAATCCGGAACAAACTTCCACAGTTCACAACCAAATGAATAGAGCGCCTCCCAGGCTTAAGCTCTCACATTAGCGATAGTACCATAATCTCCATACTTGGTTTCAATCTTCAATCAATCAAGTGACTACATGTCACACTTATACAATCTTCCCTTCGGATATGCTCCCACGACCTTCCGCACCAGGTAAAAAAGTCTGCACATCCATACCACCGACCATACAATGTTGTAAAGCAAATCGAGAATCCGCAAACCTATACACAAAGCCTCTTACACAGGACACCGATCTCAGGTGATGCTAAAGACAAAACCAGCTTACTCTAAACATCTGAATTCTTTCCTCCTCATCCAAGCTCGTAACATTCTTGTCTACACCGAACCACAACCTTGATCCTCAACTTCCAATTCCCATGCCGCTCACTGCACCTAACATGCGAGAGTACTAGAATTCCATCATAACTCCTTAACCACTAATAGAATAAACATTCCCATCATATAGAAACCTTTCGCTTAACTCGTTTCAGGAGAACCATTGCAACACGCGACTGAATTCCCATAACCGCAGAAAATACAATCCTCAAGTAGTGGTCTAAGCCACCATAACTCTTTCGAGATCTATCTACACATAACAGGCCATATAATCAAATACCTCCAAAGAAATCAAATTACAGTGGCCGTCAAGCCTCGCACGTACTACCACAAATTACCTACATAACTTAACATGCTCAAGCAACTGATCATTGCCACTATCATGCCGATTCAACCATTGCTAACCAAATCAACTTCTTCTAATTTACTCAAGACTTGCCTTAGAAATAATAATAGCTCCATTCAAAATATAACGAACCCAATCCGCACTCATCCTAAGTGACCCTATTTCATGAGACCACGTTGTGTCAAAACCCACGAACTAACTCCAACCCTCCTTGTGCGCACATTCACATCTTCAACTGGTACACCCATTCTGATAATTTCTCTACGAATTCGAAGTTATTTTCTCCCATTCCTCCAATTCTACACTACATATCGATGATAACATAGAACACTCCAAGCCCCTTTCATAATCCACTGCAAAAGCTCGATACTTAACCATAACATGGACTCGAAGTCCTTAGGCACCACACTTTAATTTTGGACCCACTAGGACCATTGTTGAGATCCACCCACTCTGACTTGCTCCCAAATATAATCAAACTCCAAGGCCCTGCTAGCACATAAACACCCTCTCAAAGAAGCAACCAACTGAATTCCTTTCCTTGTACATCACATCCATACGAAGCATAGACTCTGAGTCTTCCCAAAACCTGAACATGAACCGATAAGGCCAAATATAGCACACATTCCTCAAATCCTTTGCTCAAATTACCACTGGTGTTTTCTTTCCTTAGTCTTAATAACCCACCAATACACCGATAGCCAGAAACCGCACAAGCAGACAACCACACAATCCAATCATAGACGGTGGGGCTTTCCCAATTAGCTTGAAGCTACAATTACATAACCTTGGGACCCACCGAGATTCCTTCTTCCTCATTGACATCAGCTGAAAGTTCAACAATACATTCCAAACTCGAAGTCATGTTGCATCCAAATAAAATCCATGGACCTAGTCACTGTCCACCATGAATTCCCAAATGGCTCCAAACTTTCCTCAAGGCGTGTGGCCATCCTACCACAAAACCCATATGTTACTCTGCCACTCTCCCACTTTGGTCAAATCCTCTCTTTTAAGCAACTCCTCGACTTTTGCTTTTCATAATTGACCTTCTAGAAATTCAACCACCGCAAAACACCTCTCACATGTCCTTTCTCGTCCTTTGCTGCCCAATTGTTGCCTCAAATCCGAATCCATCTCTGTACCACTTGAGCTTATAAATTGCCACAAACTCCAAGCCTCCTAGAAGATCATCCTTCTTGAGCCATCAACATTAGAAATACCCATTTGATTCCGAAATTGCTACACTCTACTATCTTGACAACCATTTCTCCAGCACCATTTCACACTACCCTGCCCAGAAGGTATATTGATGAAGACCATAACACCGACGAACCTTAACGTGTTCAACAAGGACGATGACACAAAATCAAAATTGAGAATTCCACCACGCTCGAAAATACCAAGCCTCATTACTCCATTATCCCAAACATGAACATTCATAGTTTGATTGCCTTTCCTCCGCTAGAAATAAAATGCTGAAACTCTGAATCACGCACTGAGAAAAACCTCCTTTCAAGTCCTTCGTTCAACAAGGACGATGACACCAAATCATAATTGAGAATTTCAGCACGCTCGAAAATACTAAGCCTCATTACTCCATCATACCAAACCCTAACATTCATAGTCCGATAGTCTTTCCTCCACTGGAAATAAAATGCTGAAACTCTGAATCATGCACTGAGAAAAACCACCTTTCAAGTCATTCACTGCCTCGACACATAAACAAACAACCTATCATTATACCAACACGGTGAAATAACAATGTTTGAACATCATAGCAATCTGCGTGCAGCCTCGAAACCATTGAAAAAACAGCTACTGAGCCGAAATGATAGAACATCCTTCCGCAAGAAGATGATAATGACTTGCTCAAATGCGTAAGGAGAAACATCCTTCCCACGTCTATAGTACCACAACAACTCTTTGATGCCCAATACGGAACATCGTATACGAATAAGTAGGAAGGATACAAAGGCATAAGCTTCAAAGGAATCAAATTGCACGATGAGGAATCAAGAAAGGAAGTTCTCCTAACAATCCTGTAGCCTCTCGAAGATAAGTACAGACATCTCCTTACCAATCAGCAAGACTACTAGACATGCTCATGACTCGTAAGACCTAAATGAACCAAACGCTCTGATACCAAGTTGTCACGACCCAAAATCCACTAGTGGTCGTGATGGCGCCTAACATTAGCGTCAGGTAAGCCAACAATGAATGATTAATTTATTTACTCATTTTAGTATTTTTGAAATCATAATTTTCATCAATTAAATAGTAAAAACAGAATTTTTAGGGTTACTGATAATGTTTTCACAACTACAATAAAGGACAACCCATCAACACTCCCACAAACCCAGTGTCACAAGTTCATGAACATCAACTAGGAAATAAAATAAAGTATAACATCTATCTGAGTACAAATTAGACAGAAGAACACAAATAACTCTGATAGAGACTCTGCAGGCTGCGGATCGTAACATGAAATGCAGCTCACGGTAAGTCCCCTTAATAGCCGCACCTCTGTGCCGAAAAGATCACCAGACATATATGTACCTGCACAAAAATGTGCAGCAAGTGTAGCATAAGTACATAAATCAACGCGTACCCAGTAAGTATCTAGCCTAACCCCAGAGAAGTAGTGATGAGGGGTCGACATCGACACTTACTAGTGGTCCAATAAGACAGATACAGTAAGAAGTAAACAGATATGAGACAGAGTAAATAAAAGAATTAAACAAGTGTAAATACGTGATACGGTCCACCTCTCTACAATAGACTCAAGTTCTCAATTAGCAATTACCTCCCCAACCAGAGAATATATATATAATGGACCTCACCAGATAGGTTGTCATAATTCAAATCAGGGAGACTCAAAGATACACTAACTCGTTGTCAGACATTATGCGCGATTTCCATGAGAGTATTTTATAGAAATAACGAGGCGTATGACCCGATACAATCATAATCTGTGCACTGCCGAGGGTCGAAGGACACGAACCATAGATATATAATGAAACTGCTGAGGCAAACGACCCTCTCCCATGAGAGTGTGGTACATAATCCTGCCGAGGCAAACAATCCAATCCCATCATAATCTGTGCACTACCGAGGATCGAACGACACGAACCATTGATACATCTATCCTGTCGAGGCGAACGGCCCGATCCCATTAGAATAAGAAGCTTTGACGGGTCCTTGACCCTACTCACGAAGAAACATGTGAGTTATAAGGATCTTTGAGAAAACCTTTCGATGAGAATGCATAACGTGGCAGAAATTCGTAAGAGGAGTACAATAATTCCGCGTCTAATTATGAAACTCGTCAAATCTCTACAATAGCGAGTCTATCACTCTACGCCCGTCTAGTCTCAAGTAGTAATGCGAAGTAGAAGAATTTAATAAGGAAGAGATAACCCAAATAGTACAGTTATTGCATGGCGTGAACCTAAGTCTACCCGAACAATAACATGAATGCAGCTACGTACGGACTCTCGTCATCTCGTGCGTACATTGGCCCCGAAACAAGTAACACATATCAATTACAATACCTAGGGGTAGTTTCTCCCTCACAGAGTTAGACATAAGACTTACCTCGCTCTGAAGTTCCATAACCGACTCCAATGCCGCTCTAATACCTCAAACCGGTGCCCGTCGCTCCAAAACTAGTCAAGCAATAAAAATATACTCTAATACTCATAATAAATTAATTTATAACAATTCTCAACTCCGCTCGAAAAGTCAATAAAGTCAACCCTCGGGCCCACATGTCCAGATTCCAAAAATTATTGGAAATAAATATTACCCATAACTCATATGGTCTATATCCAGAAAATCATCAAATTTCGTCCATGAATTGACCCTCAAATCAAGGATTTACCATTTCTCAATTTTGGGGCTATAAATCCCAATTTGTACAATTCAAATATGGATAAAAATAATAACCAACGAAAATGATCATGGATAAACATCAAAATAAAGGTCAGATATTTACCCTCTTGTTGAGACAAGAACAACGCCGCAAAAATCACCTCAAATGGAGCTCTAGAACTCAATATATGCCCAAAATACTAAAATTCTTGGTTTAAAACACTGTCCAGGCGATTTTTCTTCTTCGTGTTCGCGGGAAAACCTTCGTGTTTTCGAAGAGCAATTCTTTGTGTTGACTGGTCAACCCAAATTTCCTTATTCGCGTTCATGGGACATCCCTCGCGTTCGCGAAGAACAAAGTCCGCACCAGAAACCAGCAATTTTTCCCGCACGAAAATGGACATAACTCTCTCATACGACATTCGAATTCAGTGATTCTTGTTGATATGACTCCGTAATTATGATGTGGATATAATAGCTCAAGCCAATCACAAATCAAAGGTTGTTTTCTCAATATGGTACCCTTTATGTCCAAAGAAACGACGTTGAAACATCAAATAAGAGCGCGATACAACCCAAATACATCCGAAACACACCCGAGGCCCCTAGGGCCCCGTCCGATCACACCTACCTGCTCCATAACATAACATGGACCTACTCGAGGCCTCAAATCATACCAAATAACATCAAAACTATGAATTGCGCATCGATTCATGCCTAATGAACTATTGAGCTTCTAACTTCCACATCTGATGCCAAAACCTATCAAATCACGTCCGATTGACCTCAAATTTTGCACACAAGTAACATTTGACATTACAGACCTACTCCAACTTTCGGAATCGGAATCCGAACCCGATATCAAAAAGTCCACTCTCGGTCAAACTTCCAAAAATCTCCAACTTCCAACTTTCGCCAAATGACTCCCAAATGTCTTATAGACCTCCAAATCCATATCCGGATGCGCTTCTATGACCAGAATCATCATACGGAGATATTCCCATGCTCATAATTCCAAACGGACATCGATAACATTAAAATATAGTTCAACCCAAATTTATAAAATTCTTCCAAAATGCCAACTTTCTACAATAGGCGCCGAAACGCTCCCGGGTCATCCAAAACATGATCCGGACATACGCCCAAGTCCAAAATTATCATATGACATGTTGGAACCTTCAAATCTTGATTCCGAAGTCGTTTACTCAAAATTCAAACCTTAGTCGATTCCTCCAACTTAAAGCTTTCGAAATTGGAATTTTCTTTCTAAATCAACTCCAAACTTCCCGAAATTCAATTCCGATCACATGTACAAGTCATAATACCTGAAGTGAAGTAACTCAAGGCCTCAAACAGTCAAACGACACGCTAGAGATCAAAACGACCGGTCGGGTCGTTAGATTCTCTTTCACTTAACATATGTTCGTCCTCGAACGTGCTAAGAACTGCTCCGGAGTTGTCCAAAATTACTGTTTAACACCTCGTGCACCTACCATTTCCACCACAACCTAGTTGACCACATTTTCTCGAGCCAGACTGAAGATCCTCCTGCTACCTTAGCTAGCAAGCTTTAGAGCCAAATTCCAACATCTAGAGTTTCTCCATGATACCATATTCTAACACACGAACACCGTATTAATCACCAGAAACTGAACCCAACGTGACCATGCTCCTCCACTGAAATCACACCATGCATCCTATAAGTCATTTGCCCAAGTCAATCTCCCCCAAGAACAACGGTTGAAATTTCCACTGACCCGAAGCCCGTAGTATACCTCATAACATATATAAGCCCTATTCCAACTCTTGCAATATTGCCACGATGGAAGAAATTTGTAGAAACTCATAACCATCTGCCGAATCACAAATCATGGAGTCTCTCCTCCTGACAAGAAGTATTACTTCATTCTGAACCCGACAACGATATTTGCTCTTTAATATACCTTATATAAATCTGATCGCAATGATCACATGTCCAATAGTTTTATCTCACACAGTACAAGCTGCTCAGGCAATAAGCCACCTCAAACACTGCCAAAAGTCTCATATGATGCCACAATATGCCAACAAGCTACAAACGTGAATATGATACATAAGGAAAAATGAACTCTGGAAAGAAATACTCAACCCACGTAACTAATTAAACAACTGAAACAATGTTATGAACCTTTCTCAGAAAATGAGAAACAAAACACACAAGAATAGATATAGAGAACTGTACTCAACATCTCACTGTTGCGGCGTGTAACTCCATCCACACATGATACCATTGCAGCGTGCAACCCGATACAACCATGATACCTGTGGCAGTGTGCCACCCAATCCAAACAACATACCCGTGGTAGAGTGCCACCCGATCCTAACATAATAATCTATAAGGAAATACCTACCGAGCCAAAATGCTCATACCTATAAAATAACCGAATGTCGACAACAAGCATGACAAGTGTATAATATCATCCCTGGGGAGACAGATAGTACCATATGTTACAAAACTCAAGAACGACTAAGGTGCAATAAATGAACTACATTGAGAGCCATCCTGCTATCACAACACCACAAACTATATGGGATATCGATACAAGTGCAAATAATCATACCGTCTCACAACCAACATAGAACAATAGAGATTACACATTATAGATGACGACAAAAATAACATCCAAGGCCCGAAGACCCCTCCGTAAGCAACACTATGCTGAAATGAACACATCCGCCATGATATAGAGCGCATATTCACTTCTAGATCCATCCACGAAACTCAAGCTGATTCTAATTGTACCACACTAGGCTAATAACCTTCCAAGGATCCACAACAACCCTATTTATGAAACATAAGAACACCCGTTTAATCCGGAACAAACTTCCACAGTTCACAACCAAATGAATAGAGTGCCTCCTAGGCTTAAGCTCTTACATTAGCGATAGTACCATAATCTCCATACTTAGTTTCAATCTTCAATCAATCAAGTGACTACATGTCACATTTATACAATCTTCCCGTGGGATATGCTCCCACGACCTTCCGCACCAGGTAACAAAGTCTGCACATCCATACCACCGGCCATACAATGTTGTAAAGCGAATCGAGAATCCGTAAACCAGTACACAAAGCCTCTTACACAGGACACCGATCTCAGGTGATCCTAAAGACAATACCAGCTTACTCTAAACATCTGAATTCTTTCCTGCTCATCCTAGCTCGTAACATTCTTGTCTACACCGAACCACAACCTTGATCCTCAACTTCCAATTCCCATGCCACTCACTGCACCTAACATGCGAGAGTACTAGAATTCCATCATAACTCCTTAACCACTAATAGAATAAACAATCCCATCATATAGAAACCTTTCACTTAACTCGTTTCAGGAGAACCATTGCAACACACGACTGAATTCCCATAACCGCAGAAAATACAATCCTCAAGTAGTGGTCTAAGCCACCATAACTCTTTCGGGATCTATCTACACATAACAGGCCATTATAATCAAATACCTCCAAAGAAATCAAATTATAGCGGCCGTCAAGCCTCGCACGTACTACCACAAATTACCTACATAACTTAACACGCTCAAGCAACTGATCATTGCCACTATCATGCCGATTCAACCATTGCTAACCAAATCAACTTCTTCTAATTTACTCAAGACTTGCCTTAGAAATAATAATAGCTCCATTCAAAATATAACGAACCCAATCCACACTCATCCTAAGTGACCCTATTTCATGAGACCACGTTGTGTCAAAACCCACGAACTAACTCTTACCCTCCTTGTGCGCCCATTCATATCTTCAACTGGTACACCCATTCTGATAATTTCTCTACGAATTCGAAGTTATTTTCTCCTATTCCTCTAATTCTACACTACATATCGATGATAACATAGAACACTCCAAGCCCCTTTCATAATCCACTGCAAAAGCTCGATACTTAACCATACCATGGACTCGAAATCCTTAGGTACCGCACTTTAATTTTGGACCCACTAGGACCATTGTTGAGAGCCACCCACTCTGACTTGTTCCCAAATATAATCAAACTCCAAGGCCCTGCTAGCACATAAACACCCTCTCAAAGAAGCAACCGACTGAATTCCTTTCTTGTACATCACATCCATTTGAAGCATAGACTATAAGTCTTCCCATAACTTGAACATGTACCGATAAGGCCAAATATAGCACACATTCCTCAAATCCTTTGCTCAAATTACCACTGATGTTTTCTTTCCTTAGTCTTAATAACCCACCAATACACCGATAGCTAGAAACCGCACAAGCAGACAACCACACAATCTAATCATAGACGGTGGGGATTTCCCACTTAGCTTGAAGCTACAATTAGATAACCTTGGGACCCACCGAGATTTCTTCTTCCTCATTGACATCAGCTGAAAGTTCAACAATACATTCCAAACTCGAAGTCATGTTGCATCCAAATAAAATCCATGGACCTAGTCACTATCCACCACGAATTCCCAAATGGCTCCAAACTTTCCTCAAGGCATGTGGCCATCCTACCACAAAACCCATATGTTACTCTGCCACTCTCCCACTTTGGTCAAATCCTCTCTTTTAAGCAACTCCTCGACTTTTGCTTTTCATACTTGACCTTCTAGCAATTCAACGACCGCAAAACACCTCCCACATGTCCTTTCTCGTCCTTTTCTGCCCAATTGTTGCCTCAAATCCGAATCCATCTCTGTAACACTTGAGCTAATAAATTGCCACCAACTCCAAGCCTCATAGAAGATCATCCTTCTTGAGACATCAACATTAGAAATACCCATTTGATTCCGAAATTTCTATACTCTACTATCCTGACAACTATTTCTCCAGCACCATTTCACACTACCCTGTCCAGAAGGTAAATTGATGAAGACCATAACACCGGCGAACCTTAACGTGTTCAACAAGGACGATGACACAAAATCAAAATTGAGAATTCCACCACGCTAAAAAATACCAAGCCTCATTACTCCATTATCCCAAACATGAACATTCATAGTTTGGTTGCCTTTCCTCCGCTAGAAATAAAATGCTGAAACTCTGAATCACGCACTGAGAAAAACCTCCTTTCAAGTCCTTCGTTCAACAAGGACGATGACACAAAATCATAATTGAGAATTTCACCACGCTTGAAAATACCAAGCCTTATTACTCCATTATACCAAACCTGAACATTCATAGTCCGATAGTCTTTCCTCTACTGAAGATAAAATGCTGAAACTCTGAATCATGCACTGAGAAAATCCACCTTTCAAGTCATTCACTGCCTCGACACATAAACAAGCACCGTATCATTATACCAACACGGTGCAATAACAATGTTTGAACATCATAGCAATCTGCGTGCAACCTCGAAACCATTGAAAAAACAGCTACTGAGCCGAAATGATAGAACATCCTTCCGCAAGAAGACGATAATGACTTGCTCAAATGCGTAGGGAGAAACATCCTTCCCACGTCTATAGTACCACAACAACTCTTCGATGCCCAATGCTGAACATCGTATACGAATAAGTAGGAAGGATACAAAGGCATAAGCTTCAAAGGAATCAAATTGCACGATGAGGAATCAAGAAAGGAAAGTTCTCCTAACAATCCTGTAGCCTCTCGAAGATAAGTACAGACATCTCCTTACCAATCAGCAAGACTCTACTAGACATGCTCATGACTCGTAAGACCTAAATGAACCTAACGCTCTGATACCAAGTTGTCACGACCCAAAATCCACTAGTGGTCGTGATGGTGCCTAACATTAGTGTCAGGTAAGCCAACAATGAATGATTAATTTATTTACTCATTTTAGTATTTTTGAAATCATAGTTTTCATCAATTAAATAGTAAAAAACAGAATTTACAAGGTTACTGATAATGTTTTCACAACTACAATAAAGGACAACCCATCAACACCCCTAAAAACCCAGTGTCACAAGTGCATGAACATCAATTAGGAAATAAAATAAAATATAACATCTATCTGAGTACAAATTAGATAGAAGAACACAAATAACTCTGATGGAGACTCTGCAGGTTGCGGATTATAACATGAAATGCAGCTCACGGTAAGTCCCCTCAATAGCCGCGCCTATGCGCCGAAAATATCACTAGACATATATGTACCTGTACAAAAAATGTGCAGCAAGTGTAGCATGAGTACATAAATCAACGCGTACCCAGTAAGTATCTAGCCTAACCCTAGAGAAGTAGTGACGAGGGGTCGACGTTGACACTTACTAGTGGTCCAATAAGACAGATACAGTAAGAAGTAAACAGATATGGGACAGAGTAAATAAACAAATTAAACAAGTGTAAATACGTGATACGGTTCTCCTCTCTACAATAGACTCAAGCTCTCAATTAGCAATTACCTCCTCAACCGGAGAATATATATATAATGGACCTCACCAATCAGGGAAACTCATAGATACACTAACTCGTTGTCAAATATTACGCGCGATTTCCATGAGAGTATTTTATAGAAATGCCGAGGCGTACAACCCGATACAATCATAATCTGTGCACTGCCGAGGGTCGAAAAGCACGAATCATAGATATATGATTAAACTGCTGAGGTGAACGGCCCGCTCCCATGAGAGTGTGGTACATAATCCTGCCATGGCGAATGACCCGATCCCATCATAATATGTGCACTACCATGGGTCGAATGACACAAACCATAGATACATCCATCCTACCGAGGTGAACGGCCTAATCCCACTAGAATAAGAAGCTTTGGCGGGTCCTTGACCCTACTCACAAAGAAATATGGGAGTTATAAGGAGCTTTGAGAAAACCTTTCGATGAGAACACATAACGTGGCAGAAATTCGTAAGAGGAGTACAATAATTCCGCGTCTAATCATGAAACTCATCAAATCTCTACAATAGCAAGTCTATCACTCTACGCCCGTCTAGTCTCAAGTAGTAATGCGAAGTAGAAGAATTTAATAAGGAAGAGATAACCCAAATAGTACAGTTATTGCATGGCGTGAACCTAAGTCTACCTAGACAATAACATGAATGTAGCTACGTATGGACTCTCCTTACCTCGTGCGTACGTAACCCCCACAACAAGTAACACATATCAATTACAACACCTAAGGGGTAGTTTCCCCCTCACAGAGTTAGACATGAGACTTACCTCGTTCCGAAGTTCCATAATCGGCTTCAACACCACTCTAACACCTCAAACTGGTGCCCGTCGCTCCAAAACTAGTCAAGCAATGTGCAAACAATAAAAATATACTCTAATACTCATAATAAATCAATTTATAACAATTCCCAACTCCACTCGAAAAGTTAATAAAGTCAACCTCGGGCCCACTTGTCCGGATTCCAAAAATTATTGAAAATAAATATTAATCATAACTCATATGGTCTATATCTAGAAAATAATCCAATTTCGTCCATGAATCGTCCCTCAAATCAAGGATTTACAATTTCTCAACTTTCGGGCTCAAAATCCCAATTTCTACAATTCAAACACGGATAAAAATAATAACAAGCAGAAATACTCACGGAGGAACATCAAAATAAAGGTTAGATATTTACCCCCTTGTTGATACGAGAACAACGCCGCAAAAATCACCTCAAACGGAGTTCTAGAACTCAAGATATGCCGAATATATTAAAATTCTCGGTTTAAAACACTGTCCAGGCAATTTTTTCTTCTTCGCGTTCACGGGACTGCCCTCGCGTTCACGAGAGCAAAGTCCGCACCAGAAACCAGTAATTTTTTCTGACATAGAAATGAGCATAACTCTCTCATACGACATCGGAATTTGGTGATTCTTGTTGATATGACTCCGTAATTACGATACTGATCTAATAGTTCAAGCCAATCACAAATCAAAGGTCGTTTTCTCAATATGGTTCCCTTTATGTCTAAAGAAACAACATTGAAACATCAAATAAGAGCGCGATACAACCTAAACACATCCGAAACACACCCGAGGCACCTGGGCCCCGTCCAATCACACCTACCCACTCCATAACATAAAACGGACCTGCTCGAGGCCTCAAATCATGCCAAATAACATAAAAACTACGAATTGCGCATCGATTCAAGCCTATGAACTATTGAATCTAACTTCCACACCCGTTACCGAAACCTATCAAATCATGTCTGATTGACCTCAAAATTTGCACACAAGTCACATTTGGCATTAAGTACCTACTCCAACTTTCGATATCAAAATCCGACCCTGATATCAAAAAGTCCACTCACGGTCAAACTTCCAAAAATTTCGACTTCCAACTTTCACCAAATGACCCCAAAATGACCTAAGGACCTCCAAATTCACATCTAGACGATCTCCTAAGACTAGAATCACCATACAGAGCTATTCCCATGCTCGGTATTCCAAACAGACATCGATAATATTAAAATATACTTCAACCCAAATTTATGAAATTCTTCTAAAATGGCAACTTTTCACAATAGGCGCTGAAACGTTCCCGGGTCATCCAAAACCCGATCCGGATATAGGCCCAAGTCTAAAATTATCATAAAAACATGTCGGAACCTTTGAATACCGATACCGAGGTCATTTACTCAAAAGTCAAGCCTTAGTCAATCCTCCAACTTAAAGCTTCCGAAATTAGAATTTTCTTTCCAAATCAACTCCGAACTTCCTGATGTTCAATTCCGACCACATGTACAAGTCATAATACCTGAAGTGAAGTTACTCAAGACCTCAAACTGCCGAACGACGCGCTAGATCTCAAAACAACTGATCGGGTCGTTAAAAGTTGATTACTGTGTAAAAGCATTGGGAAAACCAATTTTTAACTAAAATTCTATTCTTAATATGGAGATCTGGAGTCTGAATCATAACAGTTGATTTGATAGAAAAATTTGCTGCTCAACTTCACTATTTGACATTAATAGTGTTGTAATTTGCATTGTTGAGATTCGATTTTGGAGATAAAAGCAGTTTAGCGCTCAAGCTGTGTAAAAGCATCGAACAAAAACTATTTTTTAACTGAAATTTTGTTGTCAATCTGGAGATCTAAAAATCTAGAGTTCTGAATCATAAGAACTAATTTAAGTTTAAAAAATTTCATGCACAAATTCACTATTTGACATTAAGAGTGTTGAAATTTGCATTGTTGAGATTCGATTTTCAACATAAAAGCATTTTAGTTTGATAATCTAAGTTGAGACGCTGTAAAACAATGGAAAATATACCAATTTTACTGCAGCACAATAGAGAATAGGATGATAACCATAATTTCATGAATTTTCATGTTGATGCAATTCTAATAAAGACATGGTGAAAATTTGAAAAACTTATCAGAGATATTATAAAGCAGCTGCAAAGGCATAATAGTTATTCAGCATGATATTACTCAAGGATATTCACCAATTACAATTTGCAGGGATGTGAGCATTAGTGTTTACATGAAATTGAAAAAATTAAGTGCAGGATGACAACACTCCCACTATGTGTGTCATTTGCTGAAAATACTATCAGTGCAAGCACCTCCAATGTCGACGTTGCTATAACTTCATAAAAAATCGCACAATATGAAACCAGTGATATGATCAGCATTTTTAACGTGCAAGAAGGAGATGACACCTGTACACAACTTGATGATGCAAATATCATAAGTGATCTATTTCATCAAAAAGTTGTAAAAGGACATATTTACAAAGACAAGAACGTGCTGGTTCTCGTTATGATAGAGTATGCAGTCAGAAAAAGTGTCAATATCGGGTTAATAAATCATGTCCAAAAAGGTTCGTCTGCATTTTTGGAAGTAAAGACTATATGCTTATTTCCATTGCTTGCTTATTATGTTATACTAAATTTGTATACACTCACATTAAACCCTGTTCTAATAGTGTTTTTATTTTCAAAAAAAATAAAAAATGTTATCAGTAAAATATGATATCGATATAGTATATCAGTATACTATATCAATATACTATATGAGTGTAGAACTGTACTAGTTCGTCTGTGTTTTTACTGACGTCCGTATATTTATTTTTATTAATGTATAATTATTTTGATCACTATAGTTTGAATATTACAAGGATTTGCAGCATCATATTACAGATATTTAGCATATCAGTATACTATTTGGGTATACTATTATTTTGATCACTCTTCTTTGCACATAATTGTATTTGTATTATAAATAGGTATGCCCTTAATTGTGTGGATGAAAGATGCTCTTAGAATCTTAAATTATCAAGTCCACGAGCATCAAAACTTTTCAAAGTGAGGAATTTTGTTTCTGTCCACAGTTTAAATGATAAGAGATTTTTTTTCCACAAAATCAAGTTATCTCAGGTTTTATTGCATTTATGGTACAAGATAAGCTTGTTGACCCCAAAGCTATATGTACACCAACATATATCCAAAGAGACATCCAAAAAACATATGGTATAGACTTAAGCTACATGAAAACATAAAGATTAAAAGAAAAAGCAATGCAATTATTGAGAGGAACACCAAGTGAGTCATACAAGAAAATACCAATATATCTATACATGTTGGAGTACGCTAACGCAGGATCAGTGACACGACTAGACAATGAAGTAGATGGAAGCTTCTTGTATGCATTCATAGCGATATATGCATCGATTGGAGGTTGTATCTAATGTAGGCCAACATTTGTAGTTGATGGAAGTTTTTTAAAGTCAACATACAGAGTGACCATACTCGCGGCTTCCACGCAAGACACAGAGAGTAAGAAAAAAAAAATTCAGAATCATTAATGAATAATCCATGTATTTTAGTATTCAAAAATGCAATCCAGTTATATTTAGGTAAGTACCAAAAAAGACCCTCAGTACCATATGATACCAATATGGTATACAAGTATAGCAATAGAGTATATAATTATTTTCCTACATACCTGCGCCTACCTATGACTATACTGCTATATGAAATGATATATAAATATTGTATCTTGTAATTAATATTTTTCATTTGGTTTTACAGGACAAATTCTACCCTCACATAAGCAATTGTTGATTCGGCAAATAATGGACTGTGCTAGTAGTTCTTCGAGAAGTTTAGAGAAACCTATGGACAAAGAGAGGGAATGTGCATTGTATTAGATAATCATGATGGTATATGGATAGTAACTTTAATTCTTATCCAGAAGTCCCTCATTGTGCATGTATGTTCTATCTGTCGAACAACATAAAGACGGAGTTTAGGAAGAGCCAAAAACAAATTAAAGAAGTATACTTTGCGTTAGCAAGAGAATACAAAGTAAAATAATTCAATAGTCATATGGAAGAGTTAAAAGCTATTGATTGTCACGACCCAGATTTCCCACCTTCTGGAATCGTGATGGCGCCTACTCGTGAAAGCTAGGCAAGCCGACAGTTACAATTTTTACTACCCTTTTTATTAACCAAATAGGGACAGATAATAGTTAAAGAAAAATAACTAAGAAATGCAGAAGTAATATAACAGTGACACAACTCAAGTACATAGCTACCCCATAGATCTGTTGTCACAATCCACGAACGACTAAGATTTACTACAAATATAAGTCTGAAAGAAGTACAACTGTTCTCAAAATAGAAGAGACAGAAGAAACTAAAGCGGGGAAAGGGGACTTTAGGCTCTGCTAACACCAACAGATCTACCTTGGTCTCCTTGGATTGAAGGCAGCAACCTTTAGCAACTCACAAGGTCCGACCCCGAAATCTGCACAAAAATACAGAGTGCAGTGTCAGTACAACCCACCCCATGTACTAGTAAGTGTCGAGCCTAACCTCGACGAAGTAGTGATGAGGCTAGGACACGACAACCATATAAACCTGTGCAGTTAAATCATATACGAGCAGAACAATAATAACAGAAAATAATAGATAAAGATGGGAAGGGGGACATGCTGCGGGGAATATCAAATTCTAACAGTAATTCAATAGAGAAGCATAATGAATGTCATATTTGTATCAATAAGAATAATAAAATAGTAACACGCGCACGACATCACCCATCGTGCTTTTACTCTTGTTCTCACCATAAAAATAACAAAAACAACAAGGCATCACCATTCGTGCATTAACTCTCATAATCACGACACGACATCACCCTTCGTGCATTAACTCCCACAATATCAGTATGACATCACCCTTCGTGTATTAACACTCATAATATCGACATGACATCACCCTTCGGGTATTAACACTCACAATATCGGCATGACATCACCCTTCGTGCATTAACACTCACTCACAATATCATGGACGACATCACCCTTTGTGCTTTATACTCTTCCTCACCCAAATAGTAGAAAAAATACGTCACGGTAAGGGAATCAACAATAGAAACAATAACATCCCGGCAAGGGAATCAACAATAGAAAACTTAACATCCCGGCAAGGGAATCAGCTATAACCAATCTCGTTTCAACAGTTAACTTCACAAATTTAAATCTCAACTTGAGTCAATACTCAACAATGGTCAATTACCAAGAAAATATCATAAGTCTTGTTCAACATGGATAATCACCAACCTAAGCATGAATAGTACATATTAAGAATCACAACGATCACAGTTTAAGACTCACTTGCCTGCTCGACACCAACGTATAGATACTCGTCACCACACCTATACGTCGTACTCAACACTAACACGTAGAACATAAGACATCAAGTCTTATTCCCTCAAGCTAAGGTTAGACCAAATACTTACTTCGATTTCACGGACAAAATCAAGCCTTATTTACTGCTTTACCTCTCGGTTCCACTTCCAATCATGCTAAATAAACCAATTCTAATGCATGAATATAGATTTTCCAATGATTACCCTAAAAAGTCAAAAACGGACCCCGGGCCCGCTAAGTCAAAACTCAAAGTTCGAACAAAACCCGTTTACCCATTCACCCTAGAACTCAAATATGCAATTGGTTTTGAAATCCGACCTCAAATTGAGGTCCAAATCCCCAAAATTTGAAAATCCTAATTTCTACCAAAACACCCAATTTCCCATGAAAAACCCTAGATTTTGAAGTAAAATCATATATAAAGATGAAATAGATTGAAGAAAAAGAGTTAAGATCCATTTACCTATGATTTGGGGAAGAACTTGCTCTAGGCAAATCGCCCTTTGGAGTTTAGGTTTTGAAATTTTGAAGAATGAAGTGAAAATCTGATCTAAAATCTCACTTAACAGGCTGCAGTTATCGCAATTGCGATCAGGGGTTCGCAATTGCGAACCCTTTGAATTTGCTATTGCCTTCGCATTTGTGACACATATGTCGCATTTGCGACTTCTGGGGCCTTTGCGATTCCGGCCAAAGTTTCGCATTTGCGAGGTTGGCCTTCCCAGGCCTTCTTCGCATTTGCGACAATACTGCCGCATTTCCTAGGTCGGCAGACTTCGCATTTGCGAAGCCTGATCTCGCATTTGCGAGATCAGAGGCATGTGCAAAACACCAGATGCACAATTGAGTTTTTCTTAAGTTTTAATCACTCCGTGGCCTATCCAAAACTCACCCGAGCCCTCGGGGCTCCAAACCAAACATGCACGTAAGTTTAGAAATACCATACAGACTTGCTCATGTAATCAAATCATCAAAATAACATCAAAAACTATGAATTTAACCTCAAATCAACTCCGATTCTCACCAAATTTCATAGATACGACTTAAATATTATATTAAACCTGTACCGGGCTCCGAACCAAAATACGAGCCTGATACCGTCAAAATTACACACCATTTCATTTTCAAAAGTCTTTCTATTTTCCGTCAAATAATTTTCTTTAAAAATTCTTTTCTTGAGCTAGGGACCTCGAAATTCAATTCCGGGCATATGCCCAAGTCCCATATTTTACTACGGATCCTACGGGACCGTCAAATCATGGGTCTGGGTCCGTTTATCAAAAATATATTAACCGAAGTCAACTTTAATCAATTTTAAAGGCCAAATTCAGTATTTGTCTTAAATTTCACATAAATGTTTTCTAGAAATGCGCTTGGACTGCTCACACAAATGGAGGAGAAAGAAAATGAGGTTTTTAAGGCCTTGGAACTCAGATTTGAATTCTAAAATACAAGATGACCCTTTGGGTCATCACATTCTCCACCTCTAAAACAACCGTTCGTCCTCGAATGGACATAGAAAAGTACCTGAATTGGTGAAAAGATGGGGATATCGGCTTCGCACATCGGACTCGGACTCCTAGGTCGCTGCCTCAACAAGGTGACCTCTCTACTGCACACGAACTGAAAGGAACTTCTTCGATCTCAACTGACGAACCTGCCGGTCTAAAATAGCTACTGGCTCCTCCTCATAGGTCAAGTCCTTGTCCAACTGGACAATGCTGAAGTCTAACACGTGGGATGGATCGTTGTGATACTTCCGAAGCATGGACACATGAAATACTAGATGCACAACTGATAAACTCAGCGGCAACGCAAGTCTGTAAGCCACCTATCCCACTCGATCAAGAATCTCAAAAGGTCCGATGAACCTAGGGCTTAGCTTGCCCTTTGTTCCAAATCTCGTCACGCCCTTCATAGGCGGCATCCGAAGCAACACTTGCTCTTCGACCATGAATGCCACATCATGAACCTTACGGTCAACATAACTCTTTTGCCTGGACTGAGCTGTACGAAGCCTATCCTAAATGATCTTAAACTTGTCCAAGGCATCCTGTACTAAATCTATACCCAAGAATCGAGCCTCCCCAGGCTCAAACCACCCAACTGGAGATAGACACCGTCTACCATATAATGCCTCATAGGGAGCAATCTGGATGCTCGACTGATAGCTGTTGTTGTAGGAAAACTCCGCTAATGGCAAGAACTGATCCCAAGAATCTCCAAAGTCAATAACATAGGCGTGAATCATATCCTCTAAAATCTGAATAGTACGCTCGCACTGTCCGTCCATTTGAGGATGAAATGTTATGCTCAACTCGACCCATGTACCCAACTCAAGCTGAACTGCCCTCCAGAAATGCAAGGTAAACTATGTACCTTGGTCAGAAATAATAGACAAGGGCACACCATGAAGACGAACAATCTCCCGAATATAGATCTCAGCTAACCTCTATGAAGAATAAGAGACTGCCACATGAATTAAATGCGTTGACTTAGTCAGCCTATCAATAATAACCCATACCGCATCGAACTTCCTCTGAGTTTGTGGGAGTCTAACAATGAAGTCCATAGTGATACGCTCCCTCTTCCACTTAGGAATCTCAATCTTCTAAAGCAAACTACCAGGTCTCTGATGCTCGTACTTTACCTGCTGACAATTCAAACACCAAGATACATATGCAACAATATCCTTCTTCATCCTCCTCCACCAATAATGCTGCCGCAAATCTTGATACATCTTAGCTGCGCTCGGATGAATAGAATACCCGGAACTATGGGCCTCCTCTAGAATTAACTCACAAAGTCCATCCACATTAGGCACACAAACTTGACCCTGCATCCTCAAAACTCCATTATCTCCAACTGTAACCTACTTGGCACCACCGTGCCACACTGTGTCCCTAAGGACTAGCAAGTGAGGATCATCATACTGCCAATCCCTGATATGCTCAAATAAGGAAGATCGAGCGACTGTACAAGCTAAAACACGGTTGGGCTCATAAACATCCAACCTCACGAACTGATTGGCTAAAGCCTGAACATCCAAAGCAAGCAGTCTCCCACCGACTGGATTTACGCAAGGCTGCCCATACTGGCTGACTTCCTACTCAAAGCATTGGCCACTACATTGGCCTTCTCTAGATGATACAATATGGTGATATCATAGTCTTTCAATAGCTCCAACCACCTCCTATGCCTCAAATTTAGTTCATTCTACTTGAACAACTACTGTAGACTCTTTTGATCTACACCTCACATGACATGCCATATAAATAATGCCTCCAAATCTTTAGCATGTGAATAATGGCTGCTAGCTCCAAATCATGAACCGGATAATTCTTCTCGTGAATCTTCAACGTCGCGAAGCATATGCAATAACCTTGCCATTCTGCATCAAAATCGAACCAAGTCCAATACGATATGCGTCACAATATACTGTATATGGCCCTAAACCTGTGGGCAAAACCAACACCAGCACCGTAGTCAAAGTTGTCTTGAGCTTCTGAAATCTTGCCTCACACTCGTCCGACCACCTAAACTGGGCATCCTTTTGGGTCTTCCTGGTCATCGAGGCTTCTATAGATGAAAATCCCTCCACAAACCGACGGTAATAACCCGCCAAACCCAAGAAAGTCCGGATCTCTGTAGCTTATGTGGGTCTAGGCCAGTCCTTGACTACCTCTATTTTCTTCAGATCTACCTGAATACCCTCTGCTGATACAAAGTGACCCAAGAGCTACTGAACTCAACCAAAACTCACATTTCGAAAACTTAGCATACAACTAACTGTCTCTCAAAGTTTGAAGAACGACTCGAAGATACCGCTCATGCTCCTCTCGGCCGCGGAAGTAGATCAAAATATTATCAATGAAGACAATCACAAAACAATCCAGATATGGCATGAACACTTAGTTTATCAAATCCATGAATACTGCTGGGGCATTTGTCAATCCAAATGACATCACCAGAAACTCTTAATACCCATACCAAGTTTGAAAAGCTATATTAGGGACATCGGGTTCCCTAACCCTCAATTTATTGTAGCCTGATCTCAAATCAATCTTCAAAAACACTTTGGCACCCTGAAGCTGATCAAACAAGTCAACAATCCTCGGCAATGGATATTTATTGTTGATGGTGACCTTTTTCAACTGCCGATAATCTATACACATCCTCATCGACCCATCCTTCTTCTTAACAAACAACACTGGTGCACCCTAGGGCGAGACACAAGGTCTAATAAAGCCCTTATCAAGAAAGTCTTGTAGTTGCTCCTTCAATTCTTTCAACACTGGTGGGGCCATACGATATGGAAGAATAGGAATAAGCTGAGTGCTCGGAGCCAAATCAAAGCAAAAGTCGATATCCTTGTCGGGTGGCATCCCCCATAGGTCTGTAGGAAATACCTCTAGGAACTCTTGAACAACTGGCACAGAATCTATAGAAGGAACCTCAACACTAGAATCAAGAACATATGCCAAATAAGTCAAGCACCCCTTATCGACCATACACCGAGCCTTCATATAAGAGATAGCCCGGCTGGTAGAATGACCAGGACTCCGTCTCCACTCCAATCGAGGCAACCCCAAAAATACTAAGGTAACGATCTTGGCATGAAAGTTCAATATAGCATGATAACGTGACAACCAATCGATATCCAAAATAACATCGAAATCAACCATATCGAGGAGGAGAATGTCTATACTAGTCTCAAGACTCTCAATAACAACTATGCATGAATGATAGACACGATCTACAACAATAGAATCACCCACCGGTGTGAACATACATACAAGAGAACTCAAAGAATCACGAGGCACAACCAATACGCAGCAAAATAAGATGACATATAGGAGTATGTAGACCTGGGATCAAACAGAACTGAAGCATCTCTACTACAAACCGAAACAGTGCCTGTGATAATAGCATCAAAGGACTCAGCCTCAGGCCTGGCTGGAAAAGTATAATATCGGGGCTGGGCCCCACCACTCTGAACTATGTCCCTGGGACGGCCTTCTGCTGGATGGCCTCCACCTCTAGCTGCCTGACATCTGCCCCTAGCTGGCTGAGCGGGCGGTGGAACATCCAGTGCCTGAACCATGGAACGAGAACCCTGATGCTAAGAACTGCTCGACGCTCGAGGGAAAAATCAAGCAATGTGCCTCGGATTGCCACAAGTATAACAATACCTCGACTGCTGGAACTGCTAACCCTGAAACTAACCTTGACGGCCTGAGTAACCACCTTGAAAACTCTAGAGTAGAGGTTCACTGATAGGAGCTGGTGATGCACTATAGGGTAGCTGATCTAAATATTGCATATGAGAACCACGACCACCTGGAGCACCATGAGAAACCTAAAGTGCTGAATGAAACAGCCTGGGAAGATTGCCCCTACCAAAAGAATCCCTTCCTCTAGACGAGGCACCACTGAACCTACCAGAATGAGGGGGCTTCTTGTCAGACCCCTGGCCACTCCCTTGAGCTAGAACTATCTCAACCTGCTTGGCCACATTGGCCGTATCCTGGAAGGAAAAATCTCTCCCTGTTTCCTTCGTGTAATCGAATAGGATGAGCGAGTCCCTCAATGAACCTACTCTCTCTCTCTCTCTCTTGGTGGGGAGTATAAGAAGAGCATGACGAGCCAAATCAACAAACCTAGTCTCATACTGGGTGACAGTCATAGAACCCTGCTGGAGGCGCTCAAACAGCCTCCTATAATCCTCTCTCCGAGTGATAGGGAGAAATTTTCTTAAAAAATAGCTGAGAGAACTAATCCCATGTCAGAGCTGGTGACCCACTTCTTCTTGGCAGAACCTGACAGACAAAAAGCAGCAAAGTCGACCCCATTGGTCTCCACTACCCCCATGTTTCGCAGAACTTTGTGACAACTATCCAAATAATCCTAGGGATCCTCTGAAGATGTACCACCATAGGTAGTAGTAAAAATCTTGGTGAATCTGTCCAGCCTCTACAAGGCATCAACAGACATTGCTGGCCCATTACCGGTCTGTGCTACAACACCCGGCTGAATGACCCCAACTGGCTGAGCTGCTGGAGTTTGAAACTGGGGAGCCATCTGCTCCAGAGTGCGAGTAGCAGGAGTCTGTGTTCCTCCTCTGGCCTGAGAGATAGCTGGTGCTACGGGAATATGCCTGCCTGAGTGACACTCTCCATAAGGACCACTAGATGGACTAGAGCATCCTAGAGTACCGGGTGGCGATGAACCCCTCTAGAACCTGAGCTGGCCTTGCTGGAACTGTCTAGGCCGGAACCTCATCCTCAAACTCCACCTGAGGCTCCATCGCTAGTGCTGCTGCTCGAGCTCTAGACTGAGCCCTGCCTCTGCCTCGGCCTCTAGCGCGGCCTTGGCCTCTGCCCCTCGTAGGAGCTGCCACTAGGGGCTCGGGCTGTTGGTCAACTGAGGAAGTGGTACGTGTTCTCACCATCTGCGAAAGAACATAGTGGAATTTCAATTAGCATTGAGAAATCAAGTCGCACGACAAAAAAGAATAGATGTGAAATTTTCCTAAACTCTGTAGTCTCTGGGGGATAAGTACAGACGTCTCCGCACTGATCCCTCAGACTCTACCTAGCTTGTTCGTGAATTGTGATATCTAGGAAACCTAGAGCTCTGATACCAACTTGTCACGACCCGGATTTTCCACCTTCGGGAATCCTGATGACACCTACTCGTGAAAGATAGGCAAGCCAACATTAACAGTTTTTACTACCCTTATTATTAACCAAACATGGACAGATAATAGTTAAAGCAAAATAACTAAAACATGCTGAAGTAATATAATAGTGCCACAACTCAAGTACATAGCTACCCCATAGATCTGGTGTCACAATCCACGAACGACTAAGATTTACTACAAATATAAGTTTGAAAGAAGTACAACTGTTCTTGAAATAAAAGAGACAGAAGAAACTAAAGCGGGGAAAGGGGACTTCACGCTCTGCTAATGCCAGTAGATCTAGGCAGCAACCTCAAGCTACTCACAAGGTTCGACCCCAAAATCTGCACAAAAGTGCAGAGTGCAGTATTAGTACAACCCACCCCATGTACTGGTAAGTGTCAAGCCTAACCTCGGTGAAGTAGTGACTAGGCTAGGACATGACAATCATATAAACCTGTGCAGTTAATTCATATACGAATAGAACAATAATAACAGATAAAGATAGGAAGGGGACATGTTGCGGGGAATATCAAATTCTAACAGTAATTCAATAGAGAAGCATAATGAACACCTTATTTATATCAACAGGAATAATGAAACAATAACACGTGCACGACATCACCCTTTATGCTTTTACTCTCGTTTTCACCATAAGAAATAACAGAAATAGCATGACATCACCATTCGTGCATTAACTCTCATAATCACGTCACGGCATCACCCTTCGTGCATTAACTCTCACAATATTGGCATGATATCACCCATCGTGCATTAACACTCATAATATTGGCACGGCTTCACCCTTCATGCATTAACACTCACAATATCGACACGGCATCACCCTTCGTGCATTAACACTCACTCACAATATCATGTGGCATCACCCTTTGTGCTTTACACTCTTTCTCACCAAAATAGTAGAAACAATATGTCACGACAAGGGAGTCAACAATAGAAACAATAACATCCTAGCAAGGGAATCAGCAATAGAAACAACGATATCCCGACAAGGGAATCAGCTATAACCAATCTCGTTTCAACAGTTAACTTCACAAATTTAAATCTCAACTTGAGTCAATACTTAACAATGGTCAATTACCAAGATAATATCATAAGTCTTGGTCAACATGGATAATCATTAACCAAAGCATGAATAGTACATATTATGAATCACAATGGTCACAGTTTAAGACTCACTTGCAGTTCGACACCAATGTATAGATACTCGTCACCACACCTATACGTCGTACTCAACACTAACACGTAGCAAATAAGATATCAAATCATATTCCCCCAAGCTAAGGTTAGACCAAACACTTACCTCGATTCCACGGACAAAATCAAGCCTCAATTATCTCTTTACTTCTCGGTTCTACATCTAATCCGCTTGTATCTAGTCATAATTTACTTAATAACATCAATAAATTCTAAATAAATGAATTCTAATGCATGAGTATAGATTTCCCAATGATTTCCCTAAAAAGTCAAAATTGACCCCGGACCCGCTTAGTCAAAACTCGAAGTTCGAACCAAAACCCGATTACCCATTCACCCACGAACTCAAATATGTAATTGGTATTGAAATCCGACCTCAAATTGAGGTCTAAATCCACAAAATTCGAAAATTCTAATTTCTACCAAAGAACACCCAATTTCCCATGAAAAAACCCTAGATTTTGAAGTGAAATCATGTAAAAAGATGAAATAGATTGAATAAAAAGAGTTAAGATTTATTTACTTATAATTTGGGGAAGAACTTGCTCTAGGAAAATCGAGCTTTGGAGTTTAGGTTTTGAAATTTTGAAGAATAAAGTGAAAATCCGATCTAAAATCTCACTTAACAGGCTGCAGTTATCGCAATTGCGATCAGGGGTTCGCAATTGCGAACCCTTTGAATTTATTGCTGCCTTTGCATTTGCGACACATATGTCGCATTTGTGACTTCTGGGGCCTTCGCAATTCCGGCCAAAGATTCGCATTTGCGAGGTTGGCCTTCTTCGCATTTGCGACAATATTGTCGCATTTCCTAGGCCGGCAGACTTCGCATTTGCGAAGCTTGATCTCACATTTGCAAGATCAGAGGCCTGTGCAAAACACCAGATGCACAACTGAATTTTTCTTAAGTTCTAATCACTCAGTGGCCTATCCAAAACTCACCCGAGCCCTCGGGGCTCCAAACCAAACATGCAAGCAAGTCTAAAAATACCATACAGACTTGCTCATGCGATCAAATCATCAAAATAACATCAAAAACTATGAATTTAACCTCAAACTCATGATTTTCCTCAAGAACACTTCAAATTTACTATTTTCACAAACCGGACGTCCAAATCACGTCAAATCAACTCCGATTCTCACGAAATTTCACATGTACGACTTAAATATTATATTAAACCTATACTGGGCTCCGAAACCAAAATAAGGCCAGATACCATCAAGATCACACACCATTTCTTTTCCAAAAGTCCTTATATTTTCTAGCAAATAATTTTCTTTAAAAATTCTTTTCTCGAGCTAAGGACCTCGGAATTCGATTCTGGGCATATGCCCAAGTCCTATATTTTACTACAGATCCTACGGGACCGTTAAATTACAGGTCCGGATCCGTTTACCAAAAATATTGACTGAAGTCAACTTTAATCAATTTTAAAGGCCAAATTCAATATTTTTATTAAATTTCACATAAAAATTTTCCGAAAATGTGCCCAGACTGTGCCCGCAAACTGAAGTGAAAGAAAATGAGTTTTTAAGGCCTCGGAACCTGGATTCAGATTCTAAAATATAAGATGAATCTTTGGGTCATCACATTGATAGTATAGTGAAAACATATCTGATGAATATTGGATATGGTAGATGGTCCTGGGTACGTTCCAAGACAAATAGAACCATGACCATTCCAAATAATATAGCGAATCACTAACTGCAACAAACAAGCACACAAGAGACCTCCCAGTTGTGAATTTGCTTGACTTTATGGCGAGCTTGATATAGAAAGGAAATTACACTAATCGGAAGAATGCCGTCAAATAATTTATGAAGATCGACAAAAAGTATAAAAATATATTTGATGATAATATTATCTCATCACAAGTAATGACAGTATGGATTTTTAAAATCATAAATACTGCATGTATTTTAGTTTACTTCTGCACCTTAGACATTTCACTAAACAACTACATATTGTTATTAAAAAAACTATTACTTCACACATCTAATAATTTTTTTTAATTAAAATTATATTAGGTGTTGCCATCAACTGAGTTCTTACATTTAGTAATTGATGGCCAAACAAGAAATACGGTGCGCCTACACGAAAAAAACTACACTTATGGAATATTTGAACTAGATGATATTCCCTATCCACATGCAATGACAGTTATAAAAAAATTTCATATGGATGCATACAAGTATAAGCTCGGCTTACTACATCAAAGACTACTTTCTAAAAATATATGAGATACAGTATACCCTTTGGCGAATGAAATTATGTGGCAAATTTTAGAACATGCCTCTTCGCATGTGGTACTACCACCAAAAGTAAAAATCAAACCAGGAAGACCTAAAAAGAAGATAGGCATAGGAGGTTGGGAAGGACATACGATTACACGTGTCCTAAGCGAGAAAAAAGGACACAATCGGAGAACGTGCATAAATATTCCAAAGAGTAACTTATATAATGCTTCAATATTATTTTTTATAGAACTCATATATGGTAGAATCATATTTTTTAAATTGCAAAGAAATAAAATGCAAGTCTTACACTTGATATATAGTTGGTATAGTGATTGTTTGCCAAATTACGTTTTTAGGAAAGTACCTATATTTTCAATAATAAATTGCTTATTTGGTATTTTAGTATATAAAAGTGGAAGCCATTGACATGCAATTGCTGCAAGAGAAAAGGCACTCAAATTCAATAGGATACACAAATGGTATATAAGTACTCTTTATTGGTATATATTGGTATTGTGCTAATGTGGCTAAACTCAAAATTTGTGCAGAAATAAAAGTGGTGCACCAAATGCAATATCTGTACATCATTCCTTAATAAAATGGGCTCACTTTGTAGGTCATGTCAGTATTTTAGTTGTGACGACCCGGCCAGTCATCTCATGAGTTACCACTCCATTTCTCCCATTTCTACTTCTTTATGCTTTGTTATCCGTATTTTATGGTATCGGGTTGGTCGAATCGAGTCCGGAATGATTTTGGTAAGGTTTGAGACACTTAGTCTCTTTTAAGGAAGTTTAAGTTAGAAAAGTCAATCAGGTGTTGACTTATGTGTTAGAGGGATCGGATGCGAGTTCCGATGGTTCGGTTAGCTTTGGGAGGTGATTATGGCTTAGGAGTGTGATCAGAATGAGTTTTGGAGGGTTGGAGTAGTTTTAGGCTTGAATTGGCGAAGTTGATATTTTGGCGATTTCCGGTTGATAGGCGAGATTTTGATATAGGGGTCAAAATGGAATTCCGAGAGTTTCAGTAGCTCCGTTGTGTCATTTGGGATGTGTGCGCAAAATTTTAGGTCATTTGGACGTAATTTGGTTGGGATGTTGATCAAAAGTGGAATTTGGAAGATTTTAGAAAGTTTGGCTTGAATTCGATGTGTTTTGGATGATTTGATGTTATTTGAGGTGTTTTGATGATTGGAACAAGTTTGAATAAGGTATTAGGATGTGTTCGTGCCTTTGGTTGAGGTCCCGGGGGCCTCAGGTGAGTTTCAGGTGGTCATTCGGATCATTTTGAATTTGAGAAATTGCAAAAAATTGCAGGTTCAACTGTTGCAGGATTTTGCCCTTTGCGATTGCGTAAGGAGTCTAACGATCGCATAGAAGGTTTTGAGGAGGCTATCCAGTCGTTCTTCGCGTTCGCAAAGTGAGGCTTGCGATTGCATAGAGTGGTAAGGTTATTCATCACGAACGCGGGAAGGTGGTCACGTTCGCATAAAGTTAAATGGTCTTGGGGGCTTGGCTGGTTTTTGTTCATTGCGAATGCGGAGGGGCGTCCGTGATCGCGTAAGGTTAAGTCGCCTGGGCATCGCGTTTGCATAGGCTGTATCGCGTTCGTATAGAGTAAATTTTGGGAGCTGAAGATTTGTTCATCGTGATCGCGAGGGATGTTCCGCGATCACGATAAAGGAAAATATGCCTGGGCAGAATATTTTTAAACTCATCTTGTCCGCGAGGATTGGGTTTATTTCCTCCATAGTTGGTCATTTTGGGAGATTTTTGAAGGAGATTGAAGAGGGATTCAAGGGGAATTGTTGGGAGATTCGACGCGCGTGAAGGCCGATTCGAGGGGCAAAGGCGTCGCGAGCTAGAGATTTAGCCGGTTCGAGGTGATTAATGATTGTAAATGATGTTCTGAGGGTTTGAAACCCCGGATTGCACATCGTAGTGCTATTTTGAGGTGAGGCACACGCTTGATGACGAGCGTGGGGTCGTGCACAATTGGGGATTATAACTTGGTCCGTCCCGATTGATGATTTTACTGCGTATTTGACTGAAATCTATTTGCTATCAGCATTATTTGGGCTGAATGCCATATTTGGGCTGAATGCCAACTATTTGAACCCTTCGAGGATTTTTATTGATATTTCCTCACTATTTTGACTTTATACTTGAACTCAATCATGTTATTTTCCACTATTTTACTACTCAGCTATGTTTACTTAGTTTTAATACTTAAATGACATTTTAAATGATGTTTGGGCTGAGAAACACTGTTTCACTACTGCTCGAGTGGCTTGTGAGGATTTTTGTGATACTGATATAAGGCCAAGGGCCTGAGATATGTACGCCACGAGGTGGCTTGATTGATATGAGGTCGAGGGCCTAGTGTTTGTTGCCACGAGATGGCTTGTTATTACGCTTGGGCCGTAAGGGGCCCTCAAGGAGTCTGCACACCCCAGTGAGCACGGGTACACATTGTGATGTGAGATTGATCTCGAGGGGCTGGTATTGTTCTATGTGAATGCCCGAGGGGCTGGTACTATTCTGAAATGTAGGTTGAGGGGCGGATTTGTTGATACTGTGCCCGAGGGACGAACTTTTATGTGGTTATTTTTCTTAATTGACTATCAATTACCTGCTTAATCATTGAAAAGGCTTTTCATGAAACTACATTTGAGATAAAGAATTTTACCTATCTTTCATTGATTTACTGATTTTACTTGGTTTTATTGCTTCATTATAGAATGTTATGTGTCTTACGTGATTTCTTACTTTCAGTCTTTATTTACATTTGTTACTCACTGAGTTGGATACTCAATTTACTCCCTGCACCCCTGCGTGCAGATTTAGGCGTTGTTGATCCTGCCAGTGCGAGTTGAGAGCTCCCAACAGACATTCGGAGTTCACGAGGTAGCTGCTTGACATCTGCAGACCCGTGTTTCTCCCTCTTTATCATTTCTATCTCATATCAGACTTTTGTACTAGTTGTAGACCTTTTATATGTGTATTAGGTTTTATAGATGCTTATGACTAGTGACACCCTGGTTAGGGCTGTTTTGGTTTGTTCTTCCGTGTATTTATGATATTATCTGCTACTTTGGATTATCTATTCATGTTTAGAGTGTTTCTAAATGTTAAATTGTTAATAATTTGAAAAATGGGAAGTGTTGGCTGGCCTTGTCTTCACGAGAGGCGCCATCACGATCGGGTTCGGGTTTAGGGTGTGACAAGTTGGTATAAGAGCCTAGGTTACAGAGGTCTCGCGAGTCATGAGCAGGTTTAGTAAAGTCTCGCGGATCAGTACAGAGACGTTTGTATTTATCCTCGAGAGCTACAGAACCTTTAGGAAGAATTTCACATTCTTGAATTCTTATCGTGCGTCCTTGATTCAGCTTGAAAAGTAACTCTTTGAATTCCTTCCACGCGTTCGTATGTGCGCATGAGTGCTCGGTATCGAATATGCATTGATGGCTTGTGATTCCCCAATCAAGGGGCGAGATGTGATCTCTATGTGTTGATGTTGGGACAGTCGGGAAGACTTGAGGCTGGATTTTTGCATATAGCTTGAGCCTTGGGCTGTTGATTTCATTAGCGCGTGTTTGTGGATCCATATGTTATGTTGCGTCCCTATTAAGGGAGGTGATGACTAGATAATTACGTGATGAGTGTGATGTAACTGCAAAATGTATTCATGTGATTTAGAAGCGACGAGAAGGGTCTGCTGGAAGCTAGAAGGACTATTAGGTGCTCGATTTTCAGCTTGATTTGAGGAATAGCCCCGAGTTGTGGGTGTGTGAAGAATATTTTCATGTTTTCTATTTAGGGGTGAAGTAAATTTCATGTTGCGGTATGAGTTCAGACTCAGGAAGATTAAGTGACTGCGTAACATTTCTGACGGAGGAAGGTACAAAAAAATGTCAGTTTGAGGTAAAGCAGGTGGGTTATCTCATGCGGAGTGTTCTGAGGTTGTGTGATCCCTATGTTGTCTGTTAGAAGATATCATTTATAAGTGGAATATATGTGTTGCAATTTAGATTTAGGTCGCCTAAGAAAGTGGGTTTAACTACTACGAGAGTGAATACGAGATTTGCAGAAGATATAAAGCACCAGATGGTCTGTGTTCCACCAGCTTATGAAGGATTGAGTCTAATCTCACTATGGTATTATGGTAGCAATAAAGTATATGCGTTATGAGTTATTGTGTATGTTTCGATCTATGGCCTCGAGCCAAGTGGGGCAGTTTGCTATTGATTAATTGATTGCACGATTATATGCTATGTTGGTTCCAATTTGAGGCATTCAGGAGAATCAATTATGGCTTAAAAATATTTGAGACCGAGGATAGCTCAAGTAGAGGAAAAGGTTATGTTATGCTTCGTAGGTGTATGAGAATCACGGAATATCTTGAGTTGTTATGAGTGTGGCGAGATGGGCCACATGTGGTGGCAGTGTTCACCACATCATGTTATGACTTACATCATGTTGCTAGTTCATCCCAGCAGAGGGGTTAGTCATCGGCTTCAGCGCCAGTTTCTTCACCACCACCTGCTCAGCCAGCTAGGAGTTAGTCAGCCAGGGGTCGCCCCAGAGGGGGAGGTCGATCGGGTGGCGGTCAAGCCCATTTCTATTCACTCCCAGGTAGACCCGATGTTATTGCTTTAGACGATGTTATTACAGGTAGTTTTTCAGTCTGCCACAGATATGCCTCTGTATTATTTGATCCCGGTTCCACCTTTTCTTATGTGTCATCATACTTTGCTCGTTATTTGGTTTCGCCCCATAAGTTTCTTGCTTTACCTGTTCATGTATCTACCCCGATGGGTGATACTGTTGTTGTAGACCGTGTGTACTAGTCGTGTGTGGTGACTATTGGGTGTCTAGAGACTCGTGTGGATCTTTTTTTATTGTGTATGGTGGATTTCAATGTCATTTTGGGCATGGATTGGCTATCTTCGTGTCGTGCTATTCTGGACTGTCATGCTAAGATAGTCACATTCCACGGATTGAGACAGATTGAGTGGCGAGGTGTGACTGATTATGTTCCCAGTAGAGTGATCTCATTCTTGAAAGCCCAGCGTATGGTTGGGAAGGGTTGTTTTTCATATCTAGCTTTTGTGAGGGGTGTTAGAGCTAAGACTCCCAGTATTGATTCTGTCCCATTTGTGAGGGATTTTCCCGATGTGTTTCCTGCAGACCTGTCGGGCATGCCACCAGATAGGGATATTGATTTTGGTATTGACCTGGTTCCGCGCACTCAGCCCATTTCTATTCCGCCGTATCATATGGCACCATCGGAGTTAAGGAATTAAAAGAATAACTTTAGGAACTCCTTGATAAAGAGTTCATTCGGCCTAGTGTGTCACCTTGGGGTGCGCCGGTTCTATTGGTAAAGAAGAAGGATGGCACAATGAGGATGTGTATTTATATAGGTAATTGAATAGAGCAACAATTAAGAACAAGTATCCTTTGCCTCGCATTGATAATTTATTCGACCAGCTTCAGGGAGAGAGATTGTTCTACAAGATTGATCTCCGTTCAGCTTATCACCAGTTGAAGATCAGGGACTCGGATATCCTTAAGACAGCTTTCAGGACCCGATACGGTCATTATGAGTTGTTGGTGATATCGTTTGGGCTGACCAATGCCCCATCAGCGTTCATGCATTTGATGAACAGTGTGTTCCGGCCTTATCTTGACTCGTTTAACATAGTCTTCATTGATGATATTCTGGTATATACACGTAGTCAGGAGGAGCACGCGGAGCATTTGAGAGTTGTGTTGCAGAGATTGAGGGAAAAGAAGTTTCATGCAAAATTCTCCAAGTGTGAGTTTTGGCTTAGTTTAGTGGCTTTCTTGGGGCACTTGATAGGTGAGATTTTGATATAGGATCGGAATGGAATTCCGAGAGTTGTAGTAGCTCCGTTGTGTCATTTGGGATATGTGTGCAAAATTTCAGGCCACTCGGACGTGATTTAGTTGGGTTTTTTATCAGGCGGAATTTGGAAGATTTTAGAAAATTTGGCTTGAATCTGATGTGTTTTTGGTGATTTGATGTTATTTGAGGTGTTTTGCTGATTGGAACAAGTTTGAATAAGGTATTAGGATGTGTTTGTGCCTTTGGTTAAGGTCCCGGGGACCTCGGGCGAGTTTTGGGTGGTCATTCGGATCATTTTAAAGTTGAGAAATTGCAGAAAATTGCAGGTTCAGCTGTTGTAGGATTTTGCCCTTCGCGATCGCGTAAGGAGTCTCGCGATCGCGTAGAAGGTTTTAAGGAGGCTATCCAGTCATTTTTCACGTTTGTGAAGTGAGGCTTGCGATCACATAGAGTGGGAAGCTTATTCATCGCGAATGCGGGAAGGTGGTATCGTTCGCATAGAGTTAAATGGACCTGGGGGCTTGGTTGGTTTTTGTTCATTGCGAACGCGGAGGGGTGTCCGCGATTGCGTAGGGTTAAGGCGCCTGGGCATCGCGCTCGCGTAGGCTGTATCACGTTCGCATAGAGTAAATTTTGGGAGCTGAAGAATTGTTCTTCGCGATCGCGAGGGATGTTCCGCGATCGCCATAAAGGAAAATATGCCTGGGCAGAATGTTTTTAAACTCGTCTTGTCCGTGAGGATTGGGTTTATTTCCTCCATAGTTGGTCATTTTGGGAGATTTTTGAAGGATAATCATTAGGAGATTCGACGCAGTGGTGGCCGATTCGAAGGGCAAAGGCGTCGCGAGCTAGAGATTTAGCTGGTTTGAGGTGAGTAATGATTGTAAATGATGTTCTAAGGGTTTGAAACCCTGGATTGCACATCGTAGTGCTATATTGAGGTGAGGAACACGCTTGATGACGAGCGTGGGGTTGTGCACTATTGGGGATTGTGACTTGGTCCGTCCCGATTGATGATTTTACTACGTATTTGATTGAAAAATATTTGCTATCATCATTATTTTGGCTGAATGCCATATTTGGGCTTCATGCCAACTGTGTAAACCTTTCGGGGCTTTTTACCGATATTTCCTCCTATTTTGACTTTATACTTGAACTCAGTCATGTTATTTTCCACTGTTTTACTACTCAGCCATGTTTACTCAGTTTTAATACTTAAATGACATTTTAAATGATGTTTGGGCTGAGAAACACTGTTTCACTACTGCCCGAGTGGCTTGTGAGGATTTTTAACTGAGTAAGGCCGAGGGCTTATGTTATGAGGAAACACTGATACTGATATGAGGCCGAGGGCCTGAGATATGTATGCCACGAAGTGACTTGATTGATATGAGGCCGAGGGCCTAGTTTTTGATTCCACGAGATGACTTGTTATTGTGTTTGGGCCGTAAGGGGCCCCTCCAGGAGTCTGTACACCCCCAGTGAGCGCGGGTACCCATTGTGATGTGAGATTGAGCCCGAGGGGCTGGTATTTTTCTATGTGAATGCCCGATGGGCTGGTACTGTTCTGAAATGTTGCCCGAGGGGCGGATTTGTTGATACTGTACCCGAGGGGCGAACCTTTATGTGGTTAGTTTTCATAATTAACTGTCAATTATCTGCTTAATCATTGAAAAGGCTTTTCATGAAACTACATTTGAGATAAAGAATTTTACCTATCTTTCACTGATTTACTGATTTTACTTGGTTTTACTGCTTCATTATAGAATGCTTTGTGCCTTACGTGATTTTTTGTTTTCAGTCTTTATTTACATTTGTTACTCACTGAGTTGGAGTAATCACTTTACTCCCTGCACCCCTGTGTGCAGATTCAGGCGTTGCTGATCCTGCTAGTACCAGTTAAGAGCTCCCGGCGGATATTTGGAGTTCACGAGGTAGCTGCTTGACGTCCACAGACTCGTGTTTCTCCCTCTTTATCATTCTATCATATCAGACTTTTGTACTAGTTGTAGACCTTTTAGACTTGTATTAGGTTTTACAGATGCTCATGACTAGTGACACCCTAGTTAGGACTAGTGATATTATTTGCTATTTTGGATTATCTATTCATGTTTAGACTGTTTCTAAATGCTAAATTTTTAATAATTGAAAAAATGGGAAGTGCCGGCTGGCCTTGTCTTCACGAGAGGCGCCATTACGACCAGGTCCGGATTTAAGGTCGTGACATTAGTATAACAAATTTGAATCCATTTGCATGCAATTGCTGTAGGAAAAAAAGGTATTCAAATACAATGTGATAGTATATCTGCATCACTTATAAGTATATAGTTGTATTGTACTAATATGGCTAAAAACAATCTGTGCAGAAATACAAGTGGTGCACCAAAATACAATATTTGTATAGAATTCCTTAACAAAATGGGCACACTTTATAACTCATGTCAATATTTTAGTATATAAAAGTGGAGTGTATTTACATCTAGTTGCTCCAAGAAAAGAGGTACTCAAATACAATGTGATACCCAAATGGTATATGTGTATACCTAATTGGTATATAGTTGTATTTCACTAATATACTTGAACCAAAATCTTTAAAAGAATATAACTGGTGGAACAATGCAAAATCTATACAAAACTTCTTAGCATAATAGGCATACTTTGCTGCTTATGTCAGTATTTTAGTATATAAAAGTGGAATGCCTTTACATCTAGTTGCTACAGGAAAAAATATACCCAAATACAACGTGATACCCAAATGTTATATGTGTATACCTAATTGGTATATAGTTCTAATGCATTAATATATCTGAACCAAAATCTTTGCAGAATATAACTGCTGCACCAATGCAAAATATGTACATAATTTCTTAGCATAATAGGCACACTTTGCAGCTCGTGAGCAGACAAGTAAATATGTAATCTAACTTCTCAAAAAAAAAAATAGCAGATTCAACTACAACTAAAAACTCTTCTCAACACACAATTCAAACCCAATTCACTTTCTAAAATATTTCATCTCATTCAAACAAATACATTACCACAAATAAAACTGCTACAGTTTTCGAAATGAAATAAACTGAAGATAGATTCTAACACTAAAACACATATTCAAAACAAAAAACTATTATAGCAATATATTTTAATATTACAATTGTATTCCTAGAACATAAACTTTTAAATGCTAGGTTTTACAGTGTACTAATGCTAAATACCATACTTTGCTAACAAGTATTAAAATCCTGCAATGTTTTTATGCTACTATTAACTAAAAGCAAAAAGATCCCTATACTAGTTCTTGCATATTTTTCCATGGGTCGTTTTTATTACTCCTGGAGCTTCAGACTCCCTTGATTCACCATGCAACTGCTTGTTCACCCCATAGTTCCACAGTAGTATACCAAATCTGGCTCGAAGACCGTCCACATCAAAATTGAATATGCATTGGAAGAGCTTCAATAATGTACTCAACAAAGCATGCAACATATATTCCACAATCTTTGAAATAAAATAAATGAATATAATAAAAAATTAATTAGTATTGAAAATATTAAGTTTAATGACAAAAAAAAGTAAAAAAAGTAACTATTCTTATGAATTTGGCTGTGTTGGTAGATTTGTAATCAGTTCAATCTCAAAGGGATCAGTCATGTTTCTATTACAATGTCACTTTTTTATTATAAAAGTCAATGCTAACCAGAAACAGGGGGATCAACATAATATATACCTCTGACACATTTTGAATAACTTTTTGTACTTTTGACTACATAGGGAGTCATATACATAGAAACATCTATTATGGAATGATACACATCCTAATATCCGATGGCATTTGTCTACCAAATTAATTGGAAAGAGGAAATGATCAATTTGGTGCCACAGAGTGTTGCAATACATCCGAAATTTTTTCATGTACTCCATGATATCGTCTGATCTATCAATCAAATAATTGTTTCCCCACCTTTTTCAAATTCTGCATAAACCTTTTGAAAGATATTATTAAAAAGAGTATTTATTGTTTTGACATTAATTGACATATTAATTATATATCCGCCTTCTTTCTAAGATAGTAGAATATAATATTGAAGTGCTGCAGAAAAAGGACAAAATTATATACGTATATTATTAAAGTACACCATATACTCTGATAGTATATTATTGAATTGAATACTAAATAATACAACAGAATAAAAAGTACAGAAAGAAAGAAAACACGACTAACACTAATAATACGCATGAACTAATAGAAAAATAATATAAAGTAGTACACATACCGAACTAGACAATTGTAACGATCCGGACGATTATTTTGAGTATTATAGCCCTATTTTTCCATTTATTGATAATTCCATTCTCATTTGTTGTTATGTGACTTTTCGTGATGGTTGATTTGGTTCCGTAGATGTTTTAAAATGGGCTAGGACACTTGGTCCCAAGGTTGAAAGCCTAAGTTAAAAGAGTTGACCGGATATTGACTTATGTGTAATTTACTCCGAAACAGAGTTTTGATAGTTCTAATAGCTTTGTAAGGTAATTTTGGACTTAGGATTGTGTCCAAATATTGATTTGGAGGTCTGTAGATGATTTTGGCTTGAATTGGCGAAAATGGGAAAAGTTAAAATTTGGAGAGTTGAGAGGTTTGTCCGAAAGTTGACTTTGTGGTTTTCGGGCTCAAATTTTGGTTCCTAAAGTTTAAATAAGTCTGTTGTGTTATTTATAACTTGTGTGCGAAATTTTAGGTTAATCAGAGTTGATTTGTCATGTTTCGACATTAGTTTTGGAAGTTAGAAGTTCATAAGTTCATTAGGCTTGAATCGATGTGTGATTCGTGGTTTTATTATTGTTTGATGTGATTTGAGGCTTCAAGCGAGTTCATATGATGTTTTAGGACTTGTTGGTATGTTTGGTTAAGGTCCTGAGGGCCTTGGGTGATTTACGAGTTGATTGCGGATTGAATTTGGACTTGTAGAGTTGCAGATTTCTGGTGTCTGGTTTCCTTATACGCGTTCACTAGAGGGGTCTTGCGCTCGCGAAGGATATCTGAGAGGCTTGAGAAGTTTTCCCTTAAGGTTCGCGAGTAGAGGGACGTGTTCACAAGTAGAGGGTTGCGTTCACGAAGGATTGGTGAGGCTATGCATCGCGATCGCGAGTAGGGAGTCGCGCCTGCGAAGAAGAGAGGCAAGTTGGGGGACTTCGTGAAATAGACCTATGCGTTCTGGCTTGATGATTCGTGTTTGCAAAGTATGAGGTCTTTTGTTCATCGTGTTTGCGACTGAGCGCTCGCATTTGCGTAAGAGAAACTTTTGGCAGTGGAGGATTGGTGCTTCACGAACGCGAGACACATTCCATGTTTGCGAAGAAGGGCATCTGGGCAGTAGTGTTAAATATCAAAATCGGGGGTTTGAACTAATTTCTCATATTTTGAGCTAATGACCTTGGATTTGAGAGATTCTTGGAGGGATTTTCAAAAAATTGATTGGGGCAAGTGATTCTAACTCGGATGGTTAATATACATGAATCTACCATTGTTTTTATCATTTAATTAGTGTTTTGGGTTGTAAAAATTAGGAAAAATTCTAGAAACTTCATAGGCTTTAATTTGGGGATTTGAAGGCCGAGTTGAGATCGGAATTGAATAATTTTGGTATAGTTGGACTCGTGGTTGAATGAATGTTCGAATTTTGTTAATTTTATTAGATTCCAAGATGTGGGTCCGGGGTTAACTTTTTGAGTTCTCTTTATTGACTTTTGTTAAAGAACTTTGCTTATTTATATGGAATTGATTCCTATAGCTCGTGGTGATTGTATTGAGTTGTTTGTGGCTGGATTCGAGTCGTTCAGAGGCCGATTAGCGAGGCAAGGGCTTGTTGGTGTAGAGATTTTCACAGTTTAAGGTAAGTAACACTTCTAAACTTGGTTCTCAGAGTATGAATCCCTGAAATATGTGTTATGTGGTTGGTTTTGAGGTAACACACATGCTAGGTAACGGGCGTGTGGGCATGCACCATAGTAATTGTGACTCAGTTGATTCCGTAAAACTGCGTATCCACTTAATCTTGCTATTCATGTTTAGTCCCTATGTTAGATAATTTGAGCTGTGATTATGTTAGAAAACATGTTTAGTTTATATGCCGGTACTGTTGAGACCCACAACGGTCGTTCTTTTGTTGTTGAGTTATTTGCTTAAATAATAGTTATGTACTCAATCACATTCGTTGTATCATATCTCAGTCTCTGTTACCATTTACTGTTACATCATGTATCATTGATTTTGGCTTATTAGAATGAGTATTATGAGCCCAAGAGACTGGAGAGGTTGATGACCGAGTGAGGTCGATGTCCTATTTGTGAGTGATATTGATGGGATCGGGCTGCGCACCATAGCGAGTATTATAGATTCTTGATGGGATAAGGCTGCATGTCGTAACTGGTATTATTGATTCATGATGGGATCGGGCTGCACACCATAACAGATTTTATTAACTCAAGATGGGATCGGGCTGCACCGCATTAGGTTTTATTAGCACTTGGGCACCATCCGTCCCTCCGGAGTCTGACATACCAGTAGTGACCATAGGTACTGCACAGTACTGAGTGACTGAGTGTGATGATTTAGAGTTGAGACCGACAAATTGAGTATTTTGAGAGTGGGATTACGTGAGACCATAATTATGATGCATTACATGTGACATGCACATTGACATGTAGACATAGAGATGTAGCATTCCTCATGTCAGTCATACTTGGAATATTTCATCCTTATTTAGCTTAAACTGTTAATTTCTTGAAAGCATGTCAACATTTCTGAATCTTCTACTAACCAATTATTGGATTTCATTCTGAGTTATTATTGTTATTGCCTGGATTTGAACTCTAACTTTCTGAGTTCGTCACTACTTTCAGCCTAAGGTTAGTCTTGTTACTTATTGCGTATATTGGGTTGGTTGTACTCACACTAAACTATGCACTTTGTGTGCAGATTCAGGTACTTCGGGGTACGACGGTTGCTAGCTTGGAGCTTTATCTGTTGGAGACTATCGAAGTAGCTGCCTTGGTGTTAGTAGGCCTTGACTCTCCTTCTTTTCAGTTTATTTTTACTACTCTACCTTCCTAGACAGTGTTTAACAGTCAGGTTATGTTGTCATTTAAATGCTTATGTACTCAGTGACACCTGAATTTTGGGGGATTTTGTATTGAGTCGTGATATTTTCTTAGCAGTTAATTATGAGATTTTACTATTTAAACAAAAGTTCGTCCTCTTAAAAAAATTCTAATTCTCAAAACGACCGACCGGGTTGTTACATCTCCCCCCTCTTAAATAAAAGTTTGTCCTCGAACGTGTCAAGAACCATTCTGATGTCATCAAATCCCTGAGTGAAGTTACATATTTATAGTTGCGGGTGGTACCATGTCACCCCAATCCACATAGTCCCAATAACACCATCTCAACTGGAATTTCTCCTCTAACCCACACTAATAAGCCTTAGAACCAAATATTTTACTATCCGATCATTTCCCAAAGATCCGGTTCCTACATCAACACACTGTATTAGCCGCAACTAGGTGCAACAACTTATGCCTTACAACCACACAATGTAACACATCACACATGTGCCCATAGCAGCATCTCTAACCACCATAGCTACCCATAATTAAATACAACACTGACAAATAACTTATCTCAGCTAAAACCTCATCCCAAACCTTCATTACACTGACAAAGATACAAGAAACATGAGGATCTCATAACTATTCACCCGCATTAACAAGTCGCATCTAAGGCCACCTGGGCATACACCTCGTAAGCTAAAACCTAATAAGCACAACGCGAATATGACTGAATATGTAAAGAAAAACATATGATAGAATTATCAAAAAAGCCTGACAGGCACAACTCCTTATCAGTACCATACTACGAATCAATCCTATAAGGGATAATCAAAACATATGAACTAATCACGAGGACCTCATCCAAATACTACTCCACCGCAACATGTAGCCCGATTCAAATATATCAATCACATGAAAATGTGAGCGTCTCACCCTCAAATCTAGATCACAAATAGAATACACCTCATACCAACTGCAACCTTCCACTAATTCAATTCCACAAAACAAAATCTAAACATGTAACGAACTCCCCACACCAGTAGAGAATCTAAATCACAAATTATAATCGAACCATCCAGAAATCACATCACAACCAATTGTAATAAGTAAAAAAGAAAATCACTTCTAGTCATAGCTCTCAAGAGTAAACAAAATAAAATGATAGACACATGCTACCACTATAGAATCTCTCAACAGGGGTAAACACATAGGCAGAGTACAAAATCACGAAACTCCCCCATAGATGAAGCAAGATATGAGGACTCACCCCTATAAGCATAACCGAATCAAAATAAGAATGATGCTTCTCAATAACAATCAAAACAATACCTGTAACAACATCATCTGGTGCAGCAGCCTTAGTTTTACCATAGAAAGCATATCAACGGGCCGGGACTCCCCCTCTATAGCGCCCTTTACCTACATATCCTCCACCCCTAACTGGATGTGTAGATGGAGTAGTAACTAGAATGGAGCCTGTAGCCTGAGTGCTCTGATAAAATACACCCCTCCTAATTCTGAGACAATCTTTCATGGTGTGCCTAGTATCACCACACTCATAAGAACCCCTCTGCAGGCGTGGCTTCTCGTACTGAGTCTATGTCGGATAACTGGAATAATCGTTGTAGGAACCCCGTACCAGTGGTGCACTAAAAGATGACTACCCTACATGAGTACCCTAACTAACTAGAGCACCACGAGTAGTTTGAAATGTGAACTGGGCTGGTCAATTGCCTGAGCCTCCACTATAATGGGTCAAAGCTGAAAAGTAGAATCCACTAAACACTCCATAACCTCGAGGCCTCTTAGTCTCCTTATCCTCCCTATCCTCACCCTGAACATGTTCTAACATCCTAGAAATCTCTACCACCTACTGAAATGGAGTATTAGTCTGCAATTCCCGAACCATGAAAAATCTAAGATCACAACTAAGCCCCTCAATGAATCTACTAACTCACTTTCTACCTGTACGAACCAAAGCAGGTGCATGATGGGATAAGACACTGAACTTGATGGCATACTCTAATACTGTCATGGTGTTCTATCACAGCTGCTCAAACTCTTTACACTATGTATCTCGAAAGGTCTAAGGAACAAACTCTCTCAAGAACATCTCTAAAAACTGAGTCCATAAAAGTGAAGATGCATTGGCTCGGCTACCCTCCTCCTAAATCCGCCACTACTGATACGCTGCTCATGACAATTGGAATGTAGTAAAAGCAACCCCATTGACCTCCATAATATCCATGGTACGGATAATACAGTAGCACTCCACTAGAAAACCATGTGCATCCTATGAAGCCAAACCACTGAAAGTAGGAGGGTGATACTTCTTGAACCTTACAAGTGTAAGATGCTCCTCCTTTGATGCCCCTGGCCTGACCTCAGGCTGAATCAGAATAACAAGTTGTACCGACACCACACCTAGAACCTGACCAATGTGAGCCCGCTGCTTTAGAGTATCGATAGTGGATGTCTGAGCTCCTCCCATAATTTGTGAAATAGCTGGTGAAACGGAGATCAATTCCACTTCAGCCAATATACCAAACATGCTCAAGAACTGTGCTAAAGTCTCCTTAAGTCTGGAGGAAACAACATGCACCTCTTGTGCCTATCCCCTAATCAGAGATATTGGCGGCTCCTCAAGTTCTGCACTGGCAAGTTCTCTAGTTGTGGCACATGCACCTCCTCGACCTTTACCTAGGCCCCGACCTCTTGTGGCTCTAGAATGGGGCATGGGTGTCTACTCAACTGATCCGATAGTGTGTGTCCTCACCATTTGTGAAAGAATAGAGATACAAAGGCTCAAACTTAGAAAAACTGGAGATTGTTTCTAATAGTTTTGTAACCTCTTGAAGATAAGTACATATGTCTCTGTACCGATCTATAGGACAATACTAAACTCGCTTACGACTCGTAGCACTTATGAACCTAGAGCTCTGATACTAACTTGTCACGACCTCAATTTTCCTTCGTAGGATGTCTTGATGGCATCTAGTCTTTAAGACTAGGTAAGCCTAACACTTACTGAATTAATGACAAAATTCAATCAATAACTATTAAATATGAAATAAAAATTTCCATACAAAGCCAACAAACCCCAAACCGGTAGAATAAATCATAAGCTCTATTGAGATCACTAGAAAATCTCTATGTACAACTATTCCAAATTAGAAATAAACTCTAATTGTGTGGTTCTAAAAAACATGATTTATTTTAATGCTAGTTGTTAAGCGATAGATGCTAAGTGTGAGTTAGTGTAGTTAGATGAGAGCTCAAGGACAATATGCTATGCAAACCGATTAGCCGTGAATTGGGATCTCGAGCTGGCCTGTGCTGGGTCTCGAGGTCGAGCTAAAGTGTGAGACTGGGAATGGTCGACGGAGAACTAATAGTTCTAAGGACCTTGATGGTGGCTCTTTATGATCAATGATGAGCAATAAATAAAGAACAATCAGTAAAACACAATAAATGCAAGCAATAAAATCAAAGGAGCGACAATAGAATATGTTCAAGTTGAAGAGCAGAGAATGTTCTTGTTCTTGTATTCAATATCATGTGCCTTACAAATGATAAGGGTCCCCTTTATATAGGAGGGGGAATCCCAACATAGTATAGGTGCATTTATTACAATGATATGTTACTGGTACAACCATTTAATGTCACGGTACGGACTTGTACTATTCTTGTAGACTTGGTCAACTCTAATCACGTGCCTTGGGAATCTCCCGATTGTCCATCATAACCACCGATTTGCACTAACCCGAGGTCTAACATAGCGAACCCTCGGGGTCAAACCTCGAGCTGTGCCTCGAGGGTTCTAGAGACGGGACATGGAGCGTCATAATGATCATAAAATCGGACTCTTCGATTTTAGCCGTATATAGATAGTCCCCGCGTTTCTTAGAGTAAAAATTAGTAGAAACAATCTTGAATTCTTGCCTCTTCGATACTTCCATCATGACGTCAGCCCGTCAAAGCATTAAATGACACAACTCAAAGGCTGCGCAGAGGTTGCTGTCAGCATGATTATCGAGAAGCCCACGAACCGTTATTGGTTCGACTCTTTCGCCTCTCAAACGTTGCCCAAACAACTTCTATAAATACCTCAATTCTTTGTCATTCATACTTTTACAATATCTTCAAGTTTTCATAGCTAAGTTACCATCTTTTGCATTTATCTCCTCTCTGTGCTTGTCTCTTTATTTTCTTTCTTAGAAACTTTGTTATAGTTATGGCTAAAACCTCCAAAACGGTACCTCAGAAAGAGGGTACCACTTCTTCATCGTGCCCGTCCAAGGGCAAAACAAAAATACCTCCAAGTATTGAGCAATGTATCGTTGGACACTTCGATACCGTCTCCGATTTTACCATTGAATACCCCTATTCTACATCGGGCCGATGCGAGCCCATGTCTCGGTACATCAGTGTGGTGGCCGATACAAAAAGAGTAAAGATAGACTGCCGATGGGGGGAGGTAGTGAAAGTAGAGATCCCCAAAGCTGAGGAAAGTATAGTAACATACAAAGCTGGCTTTCTCGGCGTATACACATACCCCTTCACCCTAGGCACTGTAGATTCTTCTTCCCCACTGATAGATCTGGTGATTCTTCACTTTTGTCATCAGTACCGAGTGACACTCGGTCAGATCTATCCTTCTTTCTGGAGGATTGTTTACATACTCAGATATTTCTCCAACCGGGTCGAGGGAATGACCTTCACCCTCAACCACTTGATTAGATTGTACAACCCCCATCTCTTCCGAGGGGGTTTAATCAAGCTTCACCATCGATCCGCTAAGACATTCTTTGCGAGCATCGATGAGGACAAAGACTGGGGATAGATGAGCCGGTTTATCAGAGTAAGAACCTCAAACATCATCCCTGCTGATAGGATGCCATTCCCGGAGGAATGGAACATGAAGCGTAAGTGTCCCTACATCGAGAACATTTTATTGCCCATTCTCCTTCTTCTGAAACGATCTTCTTTTGATTATGTATCCACCATTTGGTACCCCGGTGTGGTTCAGAACCTTCCAGGATGGATCAAACTATTAGACTCTACTTTTCCATACAACGAGCGTGTTTGGCGTGATTTGACCAAAACGCAGTGGCAGGCCAAGAATCACGGTATGCTTTCGTTATTGTCATTACCAATTTTATTTTGAGTATCCGTTGTGATGGTAAGTTTAATACATCATGCATGTACAGGCCTCGGGGACGGAGTGTCGAAGAGACCGCCTCGTCTTGGTGAAAAAAAAGCCTCAAAACCTGACAATGGTAAGAAGAGGAAGAAAGAGGCATCGGTATAGTCTCCAGAATCAAAGAAACCCAAGGTCCGCCAGCCTTAGACCGATGCCACGATCATAACTTTGACTGTTGCGGCAAGTCTTTGTACCAAAGACAAAGATGATGATTATGGCATCGCCCTTTGGTACAAAGGGTAAGATGGAGTGGTGATTCTTCACAAGCTGTTGGGCGGAAGGCCTCTGAGTCGGGGGTGGCCGATGTAGACCAAACTCGTGCTGAGAAGACCCTCGAGGAGAGTTTGGTCGTAGTCCCCGAGCCTCAAGTTCGAAATGGTACAGTCTGTGCCGTCGAATCCTCAGCTGGCGATTTTAGAGGGCCTGAATCCAAAATTTTTTGGGGTCAAGAAGAAATCCCTATAGAAATTGATACTGTGGGCGGCTTTAAATCGGGCCCTTCATTTTCTCTGGGGGAAATAAGGGATGCCCAGAACAGGGGCGCTGCCGATGTGGGGGCCTCTCAGGGAGAGGATGATACATTCAAGGACTACTTCATCAGTGTCATGAGGACACAGATCTCGACGCCCCCATCGCTCTCGAGGAGGCTGAGAGGCATCAAAAGTAGGTGATATTCTTGACATACCATTTGCGCTTCAAATTTTTACCCTTGCCTTTCTAACATCTCTGCTTTGTTGAAGGTCAAGAAATTGTACGACCATGCCTTTTCTAAGATTCAAGATGAGCTTTCATGCTGTGAGGAGGAGCTTGATAAGCTCACCTCGGAGCTAAATAAGTCGAAGGCTTCCTCTGCTCGAAAGGAAGAGGATTTGAGTGAGCTTCGGGTGAGTTTGGAGGGAGTGCACCAGGAATGAACTAACTTTGTTGAGAAGGTAATCCACCTTCATGAGTTCATCTTTTTTTTCTTATAACTTGATGATCACTATCTTGATTCACCTTTGTAGATTGGGCAAAAGAATGCCATGGTGGGGTGACATTAGGAAGAGGTTGCAACCAAGGATACGGAGATCATCGAGCTGAAGAGGCAGAATGAGGTCGTGACCTCAGAGAAAGACCTTTTGCGGGGAGAGTTGGCCTCACCCCAGGATCTTCTTCGAAGTGCTCAGAAGGAGGCCAATGCATTATCTATGGACAAGTCTAAGGCTGATGAGCATGTGTCCTCATACAAGAGAGATGCCGCTACCACAAATGATTGAGCTAAAGAGATATCCGAGAAGGCCGAGCAGAAGCTGGATCAGGCCGTTGCTCATTCTTGTTTTCAAGCTAGGAGGCAGGCCTTTAAGGAAGCAAGTGCCAAAGGTGTTGATCTCTCTGCTGAGATTGAGAAAGTCAGAGCCTTGGAGAAAGAATCAGCACCTTTAACTACTTCGGATTAGGGTTCTAGAAGTGATTCAGACAGTAGTGAGGGTGAAGAATAGACTCGCATTGTCATCTCTGCTTCTCCTTTTCTTTATTTTTGTATATGGATTCCTCGGGGGGGGGGGGATTTGTAAAGACACCCTTTGTAAATGTATTTTTGGGAATGCAAACAGATTTCTTTACTTCAAGTCTTCGAATTTTATTTTTCAGTGCTTATGCAAAGTTAATCTATGAATTTTGATGTCAACTCTTTGGAGCCCATACTTGGAGTAATCGAGATCCTCGAGATCGAGCACCATCTAGAGGCTAGATTGATAGCTCTTTTAGATTCCATACTTGTAATAACAGAGATCCTCAAAATCGGGCAACATCTCGAGGCTTGATCGATGTGGGGATCTCGATAGCTCTCGAGCGCTGTATGACAATGTCATTCATATGACATGACCATTAAGTGTCCAGAGTGGTCCCACCGGTACACTTCCCCAAAAGTGGTAATGGCATGGTCAGAATTAACTGGCCTTCAGAATAGGCAAACAGTCGTCGCTTGCTCTATATATGTATTTGCTTTCTTCTTATTTGAGGATTCCGCTACTTTGAGCAACTATCCTTTTTATAGAGTTCTTCTTCCCTGCATCAGCTCTTTCACCATTTTAATTCAAAGCTTTCACCTATGTTTTCATTTCCCTCCTCTTGTTTCAACATAGTTATGGCTGCTACACCCATATCCATTCACTAAAAAAAGGAGAGTTTCGCCTATGCTTCCCACTCGATCGGTGGTATACCGCCAGCATCCGGTGAGCTAACCTTGAGATGCTTTGTCTCAAGGAGGGACTTTACATTAGAGAGAACTCCCAATGTTCAGGGCCATTGGGAGAATGCATCGAGGTTCATCTCATCAATAGCAGAGGAACACCTTTAGGCAGTTAGGAGAGACTGCGGATGGGGCGAAAAGGTGGTACTACAGGTACCTTCCCTGGAAGAGAGCATCATGGCTCATGTAGAGGGGTTTTTGAATGTATACACGTACCCCTTTACATTGGGCCCTCTCAATAGAGTCGTGCTCAAGTTTTGTAGAAGATATCGGGTTACCCTAGCACAAGTTCACCCGTCATTTTGGAGGATAGTGTTGGTGATAAGGTTATTTGCAGATAAAGTCGGGCTCAAGTTCACCCTCAACCATCTTATTAGATTGTACCGGCCCTTGCATTACTGAGGCCTGATTACTCTACAAAGCTGATCCACCCGGCCCTTTGCTGGCAGTAATAAACAGGACGGAGACCGAGGGTGGATGAGTCGATTTGTCCGAGTGTGGATTGTTGACATCATCCCTGTAGAGTTCCTGCCATTTCATGAGAAATGGAATTTCATACGTAAGTGGTACACTTGTGCTTTTGTCATTTTTGTTCATAGTAGAGGCAGACTCCGTAAAGGCATTTTCTTTCCATTTCCACAACAATCCCATGGTTGCCATATATGGTCCCCGATCAGGTAGATTAGACTCGGAAACTGGTAGCTTGCTCGACCTACAATGAGCGTAATTGGAGAGACCTGTCGAAGGGTAGATGGGAGGCAAAACACCATGGTGAGTACCGTATGATTCTTTTCTTTAAGGAATATTTCCCTTTGTGTTTCCTAACTTCTCTACTGCAGGCGTTGGAGAATTTTCTGAGATGAGACCATGGCCTCTCGGAGAGGAGGGAGGATCATCGGCTTTAGGGCCGAAGAGTGATAACAAGTGTAAGGAATCCTTGGTGGGCGAGGAGATTTATAGTGAGGCAGTGTCTTCTAAGAGGCATAAAGGAGATGCAACCATTGAGGCAGATCATGTACCTATCGGGGAAGTTGAGCCTGCAATACCCGAGGTTTCTATCCTCAGGGAAGTGGCTCCTCTTTTGCCACCATCTTCTTCCCTGGTCGAAGGTACTTCGAGGGACAAGGATCTTTCACCGCTATCTCCTTCTCCCGTCGAAGGTACTTTAAGGGATACAGATTTTCTATCGCCGTCTTCTTCTCCTATCGAAGGTACTTCAAGGGTTGTTCGAGACCAGGGGCCGCCTAAATAAAGCGGGGTCTCGAGCGATTATGTCCCCACCAAGAGCGGTTCAACTGGGGCCGATGAGACCAGGCCAGTAGATGTACGCTCAGCTTTTGATGAGGCTCAACGACTCTGTTCTGTGGTGATTTTTGATTGAATTTGCTGGTTTTTCACTTTTGCATTTTCATTTTCTCATTGAGCTTCTTTTTCATAGGCCTTTGACAAGCTCAAGTCTGGGCTGCTCCGCCGTGAAGCCAGGTTGCAGAAAGCCTTGGACGGGGAGAAATCCCTTAGACTTCTTTGTGATAAAAGGGAAAAGGACTTGATACACCTTTGGTACGAGATAAATCAAAGCTAGAACTATGAAGGCCGCCTTGAGAGACAGGTAACCTTTGTTTCAAGGGGATGCATGTTTCTTCTTCTATCCTCGAAGACTAATATTTTTATACTTTAGTTGCAGAGAAAGATGGAGGACCTGGAATATCTTTGGGGCAATATTGGTCAGGCCAAGTAATAAGCTAAGGGCTCAGATAGATGCCCAAGTTGCGGCCAAGAAGAATGCTTTGGCAAAGGCTTCTGCCCTCGAGGTGCAACTCCAGAATGATCGTGAAAATAGCTCAGTTCAGACGAGCAGGATTGTAAGGCTCGAGTCTAACCTTTTGAAGATGAAAGCTGAAGTCGTGGATGTCTGGGCTGAAGCTAAAGAGATTCGAGTTAAGGCTGATAAGAAAGTGGCCATCTATTTAAAAGACGATGCCGACGCTCGAGCTAAGTTGAGAGGGGCTTCCGATCGGGAGAGCAGAAGCAATGAATATGCCTGCTGTAGATCCCGGAGGGAAACCCTCGAGGATATCCACGCTAGGGGCCTCGATCTCTCAGAAGAGATAGAGCAGGCCAAGGCGGATGAATACGACGCCAAGTTCCTTGCATCCATCGGAAGAGGATGATGAGAGCCGTAGTCCCCGAGGGTAAAGTAAACTAGGATTTTCCTTTATGATTTTGCGTACAATTCTCTTAGAGAACATTGTAAAGGAAGCCTTGTATTATTTCACATATACATATAAAAAGAAGCCTTTCGGTTTTCCCCTTTCATGAATTTCCCTTTGCTTGTATATGTCTTTCTTTTTGACGTTTGTCAATGATTATCCAGATGAATTGGACTTCGAGGTAAAACCCTTAGGTTTATAAATCAGCGCCGAGGCTTATTGGGCTGGCCCGTAGGATCTTATGCATTTGCCCTTAGGCGTTTTCTAGTTAACTGTTTCGGGCTCAGTCTTCGAGTCGGGTTTTGACTCGAGCTCATCGACCCTGAAGTTTTTAAATTTTAAGCTGGCTCTTAGGCTCTTATGCGTTGGGTCGGCACGAACTCTAATATGGGCTGTCTCTTAGGCTCTTACGCGTTGGGTCGGTACGACCTCTAATATATGCTTTATTTTTCTCTCGTCAAAGACTTTTTGAAGTTTTGATGTTCGTCTGAATTTTCAGTGGTTCGATAAGAACCTCGATTGTTAGCCGTTATGTGATGATAAATGAGCACCTCAGGAGGTTTTGCTCGATGGCTGAAATTGTTTCGAAGACCTTTCATTGTTTAGAGCTGACATGATTGAAGCTCTTTTGCTTATGGCGAGGGTAACCTGATTAACCGATTCTTTTCGAAGTATTTTCGAAGTAATTAAAGGCCTGTGATTTTATGGCGACGGTCGGGTGTCCTTGAGTCGCGTTAATTTGGCCAGAGCCTTATAATTGTAGTCATTGTGTTTGGCCGTAGCCTTTTAGTCTCCGAGTGAGGCAGCCTCGGTGTTTATATTGAGGGTATGTCTTTTTGGGGGTCTTACAAGTTTGAATATATAGCCTTGACTTTAAGATCGGGATTAGGCCCTTTGTAAGGTCTTATAAATTTGAACATGCCTTACTTGAGGTCTTACAGGTTCTTTGGTTACTTGGCACAAGTATAATTCATGCATTGCTTGAGGTCTTATAGATTTGTTATTGCCTTATGGAGGTCTTACATTTTCTAGCATTTCTATATGGAGGGCTTTCGAGCTCGAGGTTTCCCGCTTGGGGTCTTATGGCATCAACTTTTTGATAGCTCGATGGGGTGACAGTCGGCGACAGTCCCCGACACATCGAAATTTTTTGTCTTTGGAGCCGTTCTTTGCAAACTTGATGTTGCCTCATTGAGGGCTTATGAGCTTGAAGTTTCCGGCCCGTAGGTCTTACGGCTTTGAGTTTTTTGTGTCAGTACCCGAGTGTTTGGGAAATTTCTAGCCCTGGGGTCGTTTCTTGTAAAAATAGCAAACTTCTTTGAAGCGCGAAACATTTTGATGGTAAAAGATACTCCTTTGATTACTTGGTACAAGTACACATAACGCGAAGCGTTTTGATGGTAAAAGATACTCCTTTGATTACTTGGTACAAGTATACATGTTTTTGTCGTTGAGGGTTCGATTTTTCTATGCGGACACGGTTCATTTGACCATTTGGCCCAATATATCATTTTTCTATCGAGACCCTCTTTGGCTCATCTTGATTTCTCCGGGAAGGTGATCTCCTTGGGAGATGCCCCCAATTTTCGAGGTTGATTGAAGAGAAACCTTGAATACTTGTTAAATTCTCCGTAGGTAGCATATAGATGTTGCCCCATTAAAAACGTTGCCAGTAAAATCCTTTTTGGGATAAAATCCGATCGAAGGAAAAGAGTGCAACGCATGCTTTAAAACCTAAGGTCTTAAGGCTGGAAGGTGTTTCAATTTTTCCTAACTGAACGCCTGCACACAGGTTAGTGTAAGACGTAAATAAAAAGGGAGACGGTTATACCTTAGTAGTGATGGCACTTCAAGCCTAAATATGCTTCAACTGCTTGCTTCGGGGATGCGGTACAGTCCTTTGCTCATTTACTCGGGTGCAGCCGAGAATGTAGCTTGTGATTTCTACTTCGTTGTTTGCTTATCCTTTGGATCCTTCAATGTTGAAGGTGTCGATGTCGGTGCCACATCGTGCACCACGAACATCTCTCTTGTTGCATGCTGCTCCCCGTATATCGTTTTATTCCGTCCTTCATTGGAAACTTCATCATTTGTTGAAGGGTTGATGGTACTGCTCTCATGCAGTGTATACATGGCCTTCCGAGCAAGGCATTTTACCTCATGTCTCCTTCGATGACATGAAACTTGACATTTTGGGTTGTGCCGGCCACGTTGACCGGGAGGGTGATCTCCTCTTTCATTGTCTTGCTCTCCATATTAAATCCGTTGAGGACTCTAGATGTGGGCACGATCTGGTCGAGCAGTCTGAGCTGCTCCACCACCCTCGACCTAATAATGTTGGCCGAGCTACCTGGATCCACAAGCACACGTTTAATTTGAAATGTATTCACAAGAAAGAAATTACCAATGCGTTGTTATGAGGCTGAGACTTGCCTCGATGTCCTCTTCGCTGAATGTGAGAGCGTCCTCGGTTATGAAACCTCAAGTTCGCTTTTCCCTGGTGATGGATATTTTTGTTCGTTTGACAATGGGTTCCTATGGGATGTCTATTCCTCAAACGATCATGTGGATGACATGTTGTGGCTCTTCTGTTTCATTTTTCTTGTTCGCCTCTCTTTCCCGAAATTGATTTTTGGCTCGGTCGCTGAGGAACTCTTGGAGGTGCCCTTTGTTGATTAGTCGGGCTACTTCTTCTTGGAGGTGTTTTCAATCTTTAGTCTTATGACCGTGTGTGCTGTGAAATTCGCACACCAGGTTAGTTTTCCTTTGCGATGGATCTTATAGTATAGGTTTTGGCCACCTGTTGTCTTTGATTTTACCTATGGCTGATACGATGTCCGAAACATCAATGTTGAAGTTATACTTAGATAATCGGGGTGCCTCCGTCGGTCTCGCATGTCTGTCGAATCTGGCTCTTCTCACGAGTCCCCAAGCATTCTGACCTCGATCTGCCCTTCGGTCATTTCGGGGTATGTTACGTCTTGGGGCGTTTCTTCGATCTTCAGTGTACGCTTGGTACCTTTCCTTATTTGGCCTTGGTTCCTTTGCCAGGAGCCTGTTAGGATATGCTGAGCCCGAGGGGGCTCCTAGTTGGTCATCCTTGACCCTAATCTTTTGATTGATAACGGTTGTGGACATCCACCCAAGTCACGTCGGGATATTCAACCAAGTTCTGATTTAGCTGCTTCGAAGCTATCGAGCTTCGTTCGTTCAAACCTTGGGTGAAGGCCTATATTGCCCAATCATCGGAGACTGGTGGTAATTTCATTCGCTCCATTTGAAAGCGAGATACAAACTCTCATAGCATCTCGTTTTTTCTCTGTTTGATTTTGAAGACGTCGGATTTCCTTGTAGCAACCAAGATGGCACCGGCATGAGCCTTTATAAAAGAATCTGCCAACATGGCAAATGAGTCTACGAATTCAGGGATAGGTTGTGATACCACATCATGGCCCTTTTTGAAAGTGTTTCTCCGATTTTTTTTAATAGGACGGATTTAATCTCGTCGTCCTTCAGGTCATTTCCCTTTACAGCACAAGTGTAGGCAATGATATGTTCATTGGGGTCCTAGGTTCCGTTGTACTTTGGGAGATTGCGCATTCTTAATTTCTTCAGGATGGGCTTTGGAGCAGCACTCGATGAGAATGGCTTTTGTACGAATTTCTTTGAATCTACACCCTTCAGAATCGGGGGTGCGCTCGGGATCTGATCGACCCTTGAATTGTAGGTCTCCACCTCTTTGTCATTGGCTTCTATCTTCTTTTCACCTGATTTAATCCTCTTTATGAGGTCCTCGAGCATCTTCATAATAGCGGGGTCGGTTGCTGACCCATTGTTGCTCGATCTTTCCGTTACTTGTTCGGCTCGAGGAGCCGTTTCCGGTGCTGCTGTGCTTGGAGTTTTTTGGTGGCTTTGCAGTTGAGCAATCACCAGCTATTGTGCCCGCAACATCTCAAAAATGACATGAGGTCTAACCTCTCATTCCTCCCGAGTTGGGGGTTCTCTGAGCTTCTTGTTGGTTTTCTTGGCGTATACTCCTGTTAGTGCGAGAGCTTATATCGACGTGTTGGGCGTTGCGTGAGCCTACATCCATGGGGATTGGCTCTGGTGCGTCCTCAGGGTTTCGCAGTGGTGCACCGATGCCTGGATCAGCTACACCATTCTCTCCATGGTCCTCAGGACCATTGTTTTCATGTGCATTCACTAAGTTAGACATTTTGACTTGAAATCAAAGATTCCTGGACATGAAAAAGTATGAAGAATAACTTTTGTTTTCAATAAACCAGCACGAAAACAATCACTATTATTTTTAGCCCTACGGTGGGCGCCAAACTGTTTACCTTGAAAATGGTAATTACAATTAAATTTAACTGTGTGGTTCTAAAAATACGTGATTTATTTTAATGCTAGTTTTTAAGCGATAGATGCTAAGTGTGAGTTAGGAGAGTGAGATGAGAGCTCATGTACAGTATTTTATGCAAATCGAATAGCCGTGAATCGGGGTCTCGAGCTGGCCTGTGCTGAGCCTCGAGGTCGAGCTAAAGTGTGAGACTGGGAATGGTCGACGAAGAACTAACAGTTCTAAGGACCTTGATGGTGGCACTTTATGATCAATTATGAGCAATAAATGAAGAACAATAAGTAAAACACAATAAATGTAAGCAATAAAATCAAAGGAGCGACAACAGAATATGTTCATGTTAAAGAGCAGAGAATATTCTTGTTCTTGTATTCAATATCATGTGCCTTACAAAATGATAAGGGTCCCCTTTATATAGGAGGGGGAATCCCAACATAGTACAGGTGCATTTATTACAAAGATATGCGGTTGGTACAGCCATTTAATGTCACAGTACGGGCTTATACTATTCTTGTAGACCTGGTCAACTCTAATCACGTGCCTTGGGAATCTCCCGCTTGTCCATCATAGCCACTAATTTGCACTGCCCCGAGGTCGAACCTCGAGTTGTGTCTCGAGGGTTCTGGAGACGGGCCATGGAGTATCATAATGATCATCAAAATCGAACTCTTCAATTTTAGCCGTGTACAAATAGGCACCTCTTATGCATGTCCCCTAATTAGAGATATTGGCGGCTCCTCAAGTGCTGCTCTAGCAGGTGCTCTAGCTACGGCACGTGCCCCTCCTCGACCTCTACCTCCGCCCTGGACTATCGCAGCTCTAGAATGGGGCGTGGGTGTCTACTCAGCTGATCTGGTAGTGCATGTCCTCACCATTTGTGAAAGAATAGAGATACGAAGGCTCAAACTTAGAAATCAACAAATTCCCATGACAGGAACGAAAAAACTGGAGATTTTTTCTAATAGTTCTGTAGCCTCTCGAAGATAAGTACATATGTCTTCGTACCGATCTACAAGACAATACTAAACTCGCTTACAACTGGTAACACCTATGAACCTAGAGCTTTGATACCAACTTGTCACGACCTCAATTTTCCTTCATAGGATGTCATGATGGCATCTAGTCTTTAAGACTAGTTAAGCCTAACACTTACTGAAGTAATGACAAAATTCAATCAACAAATATTAACTATAAAATAAAAATTTCCTTACAAAGCCAACAAACCCCAAACCAATAGAACAATGCATAAGCTCTATTGAACTTACTAGAAAATCCTTATGTACAACTGTTCCAAAATAGAAATAAATTGTACACAAATAACTTCCGAAGGTGACTCTGAGGCCTGCGAACGTGTCGACAGGTATACCTTAAATTCTTCGTAGTAATATCAGATCCTCTATCTAACAATCCATAGACTCCGAAGTACCTAGATTTGCACAAAACATGTGCAGAAGTGTAGTATGAGTGCACCACGGTCAGTTCCCAGTAAGTATCAGGACTAATCTCGATAGATTAGTGATGAGGTACAAGCCAAGACACTCACTAGACAAAATAACATGTGCAGTATAAGAGTATAAAACTAATAATGGAAAGCATGAATCACCAAATGGCAACAAGAATCAACATGTGATATAAATAGTAAGGTAATAGGAACACCATGAAAGTACCGTTGAATTTAAATAAGGAACATAATGAAAACCAATAAATCAAACCTTTCTAATACAAGGTTCACAATGAAATCGCTCTGTAATACTTCATCTCTTAGTCACAAGTCACGGGTCTCCACCCACCATCATCTACTCATGACAGCTCGTGCCCCCATATCAAATCACAACCACACGGACAACTCACGTGCCAATACCTCTATTCACCTAGGATGATCACAAGCTTACATTCACAATCCACGTGGCATGATCACATGCTCACAATCACAATCCGCCCGGCATGGTCACAGGCATAGAATCACAATTCACATGGCATATGCTCACAATCATAATTCGCCCGGCATAGTCACAGGCTCACAATCAACATGGAAATAGATAACAAAAGAACACATGGGCATGATCAATAAATGTCAAGTTTTGTACTACCAAGCTAGGATAAGTGGCATGCTACGATGTATGCTTGTGCGAGTGTACTGTTGCAGCCCAATTCAACATATATTATCAAGGACATCAAATAGGTCGTCGAAACAACAAGTCACGTAAGGTGTATGAAAAAAACATAAGGAAAGGTACACCATCACATGCAAATCACCAACACAATGTCTCCATACCATCACACATCATCCCTGCGATTGCACCCTTATCTCTCCGATAGCCACCCGTATCACTCTGCCCTAACATTATCATCATCCACCTTTATCTCTTCTATAACCACCCATATCACTCTGTATAATAGACAACCTTATCGCTCCGCCCGGATAGTAATACAATAGCCACCTGTATCAATCTGTACATTCAATAACACTGAGATGCCACCCTTACGCCCCGCACAACAATAAGAGTGAAATGCCACCCTTATACTCTGCATAACAACAACGGGGAAATGCCACCCTTATACTCCGCATAACAATAACCAAACCACACAACAACTCACATGTGCTATCATCACAATCAACACAATATATCAACTCGTATCACAAGTGCCCGTAAGCCACAACTTTTCCAAAGATTCAATGATATCAATATTTTCACAACAAAGAGCCCACGGCTCAACACAACGTATATAGAATCTCAATAAAAACAAAATGAATGAAAAAGAAACTCGGCAGGGAACAACACACCCTTTAAACACAAATTCCATTCAAATAGATTAATGACTATCCATAACTTCAATTCCAATTATTTTTTTAAGGATAACCTCGATAGTGAAAGTATCTCCACGAAATGGAAAAACTCCGGATTTTAGAGTATGAATTAGGCTAATAATGAAAGAGATGGCACGAACTAGTACTGCGTCTAAATTTATGGGAATAATTCGGCAATAAAGGGATATCAAGCAATAATTATTTCAACTGAGAGTAACTCCACCATAAAGGAAATCACATAATGGTAAAAGCGGTAATGACCTCACATAAAGCATATAAGAGCAAACTCGAGAATTAAAGGATGTGATATATAGCGACAACTTCAAATAAAGCATGTGATAGCATACACGATGAATAAAAGATGCAACATGTGCTAACAAATTCCAAATAAATACATGAAGGAGGCTTAAGAGTCTAAATTGGTCAATTTTCCATATATAAGCCCTAGTACGTACTCGTCACCTCACGTACACGGCTTTCACATGATACAAATAGCACAAATGACTCAAATCCTAAGGGGTAGTTCCCCTACACAAAGTTAGGAAAGATACTTACCTCAAAGAAGCTAAGCCGATATACTAAAATGACCTTCTCTTTTGAAACAACCTCCGGGCGGCTCAAATCTAGCCAAAATAACTTAGCATCATAAATAAAACTACATGAAATAATTTCGGATAATAAAGCTTCGATCTTTAATAAAAAACTAAAAAGCCAACCCCAAACTCGCAACTCGGAACCCGATAAAATTTATAAAATCCGAATACCCATTTTGATAAGAGTCCAACCATACCAAAATTATCTAATTCAGACATCAAATCATCCTACAAATCATCATTTTATATTTTTGAAAGTTTTCTCAAAAATTCTCATTTTTCTCCCATTCAAATCACTAATTTATTGTTAAAAACAAAGATGGAATCACGAAATAAAATCAAATCCGGGTAAAGAACGCTTACCCCGATCCAACATGTGTAGAACCCCTCAAAAATTGCCCAAATCTGAATTCTACAACTCAAGATATGATTAAAATGGTCAAACCCTCGAATTATACACATTCTACCCTGCATTTCCCTATTTGCGGTGCAACACGTGCATTGTAACGACCCGACCAGTCGTTTTGAGCTCCAGTGCATTGTTTAGCGTTTCAGGCAATGAGTAGCTTCACTTTAAGTATTATAACTTGTGCATGGTCGGAATTGAATTTCAGAAAGTGCGGAGTTGATTTGGACAGAAAATTCTCATTTCGAAAGCTTTAAGTTGGAAGAATTGAGTAAAGTATGTTTTTTGATTAAACGACCTCAGTATTGGGATTTGAAGGTACAAACAGATTTGTATGATGATTTTAGACTTGGGCGTATGTCCGGATCGGGTTTTAGATGACTCGGGAGTATTTCAGCGCCTATTGTGGAAGTTGGCATTTTGGAAGAATTTCATAAATTTGGGTTGAAGTATATTTCAATATTATCGATGTCCCTTTGGGATTCCGAATTTGGGAATAGCTTTGTATGGGGATTCTGGTATTAGGAGCACATCTGGAAGTGGATTTCGAGGTTCGTAGGTCATTTCAGGATCATTTGATGAAAGTTCAAAATTTGAAGGTTTTTGAGAAGTTTGACCGGGAGTGGACTTTTGATATCGGGGTTGGATTTCAATTTTGGAAGTTGGATTACGTCCGTAATTTGATAGGTTTCGGCATCGAATGTAGAAGTTTGAAGATCTAAAGTTAATTAAGCTTGAATTGGGGTGTAATTCGTAATTTTGACATTGTTTAATGTGATTTGAGGCCACGAGCAAGTTTGTGTCGTGTTTTGGGACATATTGGTATGATTAGATGGGGTCCCGAGGGACTTGGGTGTGTTTCAGGAAGGTAATAGATCGAGTTGTATTTGGGGGAAAAGGTGAGGCTAACAGTATCTGGTGTAATCGCACCTGCATGGAAAAGGCCGCAAGTTTGAGCCCACAGGTGCGACTATGTGGCCGCAGAAGCGACATTTGGATGGAGCTGGGATGGCCTCAGATGCGAGGGTATTTCCATATTTGCGATCCCAGAGATGTGAGGAGAGCTCCACAGAAGCAGAATGCGCGAGGGCAGCTGCGTCATAGAAGCGGAAGGGCATCCGCACATGCGAAGTCGTAGAAGCGCTTGGAGGACTGTAGAAGCGGTTGCGTAGGAGCGTAAAGTGCTCCGCAGAAGCGGATTTTGCCTGGCTTGGATGGAATTGCACATGCAATAGATTTTCCGCAGGTGCGGAGCCGTAGAAGTGGTTGTTGTACCGCAGGTGCGAAGGACGGGTTGGGTAGTGTCCTCTTTAAAATGAAGGGTTTGGCTCAATTCCATTACATTTCGTCCATTGGAGCCGATTTTGGAGCAATTTGGAGTTCCATCTTCATCAACTATTATGGGGTATGTGCTTTCTTCACCTTGTGAGTAAAATACATATTTTATATACGAATTTAAGCATGGAAATTTGTAGAATTTGATATTTTGAAGAAAAATCTAGAATTGGTATTCTTGCATTTTGACCACGAGATTGGACATGGGATTTGGAATAAATTATATTTGAGTTTGTAGTGTTATGGGTAAAGTTTATCTTTGAAAAATTTCGGAATCCGGTCATGTGGGCTTGAGGGTGAATTTATCGACCTTTGGAACGGAGTTAGTAATTGTTGTAAAGTGAATTGTTGAGAGTATAAGAGTATATTTTTATTGGTTTGCACATTGTTTGACTAGTTTTGGAGTGACGGGCGTCGATTTGCGGTGTTAGAGAGGCGTTGGAGCTGGTTATGGAACTTCAGAGCGAGGTAAGTCTCTTGTCTAACCCTGTGAGGGGGAAATTACCCCTAGGTGTTGTAATTGAAGTGTATTATGGGGGCTACGTACGCGAGGTGACCAGAGTCCGTACGTAGCTACATTCATGTTATTGTCCTGGTAGACTTAGGCTCACATCATGCTATAGCTGTACTATTTGAGCAGTCTTTTGTCTATTAAATTCCTCTATTTGACATTACTACTTGAGGCTTGACTTGCTATCGTAGAGACTTAACGTGTTTCATGATTAGACGCAAAATAATTGTATTCCTCTAACAAAATGTTTTCCATGATATATATATATATATGTTTCATTTAAAAGTTTTCGTTAAAGAAATTATAACTCACACGTTTATTCGTAGGTGGGGTCAAGGACCCGTTAAAGATTCTTTTGCCCCTTAATAAATCTTAAATTGGTTGTTTAATGTGTTTTCTCTTTTGTGTAGCGGGCCGAATGCCTCGGTAACAGATAAATGCATCTATGGTTCGTGTCGTTTGACCTTCGGCAATGCACAATTTAAATATTATGTTGGATCGGGCCGTACGACCTCGGCATAATTTGCGCATGATAAATCTTTGGAATCAATTATAATTGATATTGCTTCTTTGGATTGAGATATAAATTGTTAAATGTCGACTATATATACATATACATATACATATACATATATATATATATATATATATATATATATATATATATATATATATATATACATATATATATATGTGTGTGTGTGTGTGTGTGTGTCTATATATATGCTCCGGTTAAGGAGGGAATTTCTAATGGAGAGCTTGAGTTTATTGCAAAGGGGAGGATTGTATCGCGTATTTATACTCGTTTATTTCGTTTATTTGTTCTGCCTCATATCTGCTTATCATTATTGTACTTGATATTATTGGACCACTAGTAAGTGTCTATGTCGACTCCTCGTTACTACTCTTCCGGGGTTAGGCTAGATACTTACTGGGTACGCGTTAATTTACGTACTCATACTACACTTGTTGCAAATTTTGTGCAGGTACATTTAAGTTTGGTGGTCCTACGGGCGTAGAGGTGTGGTTATTTGCGGTGACTTAGGTGAGTTGCATCATGTGTACGAGTCCACATCATGCTGAGTCTCCTTCAGAGTATTTATATTTTTTCTGTCCGATTTGTATTCCGGACAGATGTTGTATTTTATTTTAGTTCCTAATTAATGCTCATGCACTTGTGACACCGGGCTTTAGGGTGAATAGGGGTTGTTCAGTATTGAAATTATTAAAATATTATTATTTACTCTGTAAATTCTATCTTTACTATTAAATTTAAGAAAATCGTGACTTCAAATACTAAAATGAGTAATTAAGTTAATCAAGTATTGTTGGCTTGCCTAATAGCAATGTTAGACTCCATCACGACCTTTAAGGAATTTGGGGCCGTGACAACATGGTATCAGAGCTCTAGGTTAACTTAGGTTTCACGAGTCATGAGCTAGTCAAGTAGAGTCTTGCATATCGGTACGAAGATGCCTGTACTTATCTTCAAGAGGCTACAGGGCTGTTAGGAGCACTCCTCTTCTTGATTCCTCATCGTGCGATTTGATTTCTTTGAGTCTTATGCCTTTATTTCTTTCTGATTCAATCTTATGCGACGTGAAACACTTGCTATAGATTGGGAACGAGGAATTTTACTGGTACTACAAATGAGGTGCAGGATGTTTCTCCCTGCATATTTAATTGGCCTATTGTCTTAGCCTGGCGGAAGGTTGTCTTGTCGTTTCAGCTCAATATCAGTACTACCTAATGTTTTGAGATTTGGTATTGATTGTTAGGATGATTCGTGCGTTGCTATCGCACATTATTTGTGTAATGGTAGTATGCTTGTCTATGCGTCGAGACAGTGAATGACATGAAAGGAGGTTTTACTCAGTCCATGATTTAGAGACTCTGTATTTTATTTCCGGCGAAGGAAAGGCAATCAGACTAAGAATGTTCAGAATTGGGTTGATGGAGTGAGGAGACTTGGTATTTTCGAGCGTGGTGGAATTTTCATAGGTGATGTGGTGTCGTTGTCCTTGTTGAATGTGCTATGTTTGCTAGTGTTATGGTTTTCATCAATTCACCTTCGGGGCGGGGTATTATGAAATAGTGTTGGGGAAGCAGTTGTTAGAAATCGCGGTGTGCAGTGGTTCAGAATCAAATCGGTGTTCCTAATGTTGATGGCTCGAGAAAGATGATCTTCTGGGAGGTTTAATGTTGGTAGTGAACTATTGATCCAGGTGCTACAAAGATGGATTTTTTATTTAAGGCAACAACTGGGCAGCGAAGGATGAGGAAGGACATGTGGGAGGTGTCTTGCGGTGGTTAAATTTTTAGAAGGCCAGGTGTAAGAAGCAGAAGTCGAGTAGTTGCTTAAAGGAGAGGGTTTTACCAAAGTGGGAGAGTAATGGAGTAGCATATTGGTTCTGTGGTAGGATAGATACATGCTTAGAGGAAAGTTTAAAGTGATTTGGGATTCATGATGGAATAATGAGACTTGGTATTTTCGAACATGGTGGAATTCTCACAGAGGAAGATTGGATACGATATGAAGGAGTTGCTCAATATGAAGAGGGATGCAACATGACTTCGGATTGGAAAGTATTGTTGCACCTTTAGTTGATGTCAATGGGAAGTGAACGAACTTGTACAACTGGTGAATGAGCACGGGCTCAGGATGGTTTATGGATTTCATAGTAATTATACTCAGTGCAACATTGTTGGAAGGCGTCGGCATGGAATTTCTACAGGTGAGTTATCTCATATGAACAAGTTAGCGATTCCATGGTGTTGACGCAGATTCTACAAAGAATTTTAATGGCCATCCGGTAAGAGGTCAAATATGTAAGATGGCTAGTGATCTAGTGTGTTCGTGAAATAGTTAACAGGAAGATCATGTCAATAGGGGATAAGAAATCATAACAGGTTCCAGAGTTATGTAGTGGTAGCTTCAAGCTACATCAGTGGTAATTTGAGGAAAGGAATTGGGGGATGTGTACTATATATGGTCTTATCGATTCATGTTCAGGCTTTGGGAAGACTCAGAGTTATGCTTCATGTAGATATGATGTACAAGGAAAGTGATTCGATCGGGTGCTTCTTTGAGAGGGTGTTCATGTAGTAGCGGAGCCTTGGAGTTGATTATATTTGGGACAAAGCCAGAATGGGTAAATCCCAACAACGGTCCTAGTGGATTCAAAAATTTAAGTGTGGTGCCTAAGGATATCGAGTTCGTGGTATGGTTAAGAATGGAGCTTTTGCAGCGGATTGTGAAATGGGCTTGAAGTGTTCTATGTTTCTTTGGACTGCGGTGTAGCACTGAAGGAACGGGAGGAAATAGCTCTGGATTTGTAGAGGAATTTTCGAATGGGTGTACCAGTTGAAGATGCGAATATGCGCACAAGGGGGTATGAGATGGTTCGTGAGTTTTGCGACAACGTGGTCTCGTGAAATAAGGTCACTCAGGATGAGTGCGGATTTGGGTTCGTTATGTTTTGAATGGAGCTATTATTATTCCTCAGACAAGTCCAGAGTAAATTAGAAGAAGTTGGATCGGTTAGCAATGGTTGAATTGGCATGATAGTGGCAATGATTAGTTCCTTCAATGTGTTAAGTTATGCATGTGATTTGTGGAGGTACGTGCTAGGCTTGACGGCCGTCGTAATTGACTTTTTTTGGAGGCATCCAAATATTATGGTTTGTTATGCGTCGATGGATCCCAGAAGAATTATGGTGGTTTAGACCACTACTCGAGGTTTGTATTTATCTGCGGTTATGAGAATTTAGTCACGTGTTGCAATGGTTCTCTTGAAATGAGTTAAATGAAAGGTTTCTATATGGTGATGAAATTATTGTACTCTTGCGTATTGGCATGATTAGGTGCAGTGGGTAGGCATGGGAATTGGAAGTTGAGGATGAACATTGCGGTTCAGTGTTGACAAGAATGCCATAAGCTCGGATAAGAAGAAAAAGGTGCTGGTATTGTCTTTAGCATCAATTGAGATTGGTGTCTTGTGTAAGAGGTTTGGTGTACTGATTTGCGGATTCCCGATTTGCTTTGCAGCATTAGTATGACCGATGGTATGGATGTGCAGACTTGTTACCTGGTGCGGAAGGCCGTGGGAGCGTATCCCAGGGGAAGATGGTATAAGTGTGACATATAGTCACTTGATTGATTGAAGATTGAAACCAAGTATCGAGATTATGGTACGATCGCTAATGTGAGAGTTTAGGCCTAGAAGGCGCTCTGTTCATTTGGTTGCGAACTGTGGATGTTTGTTCCAAATTGACGGTTGTTCTTGTGTGTCTTGGGAAAAAGGGTTAGTGTGGATCCTTGAAAGGTTATTAGCCTAGTGCAGTACAGTCAGAATCAGCTTGAGGTCCATGGATGGATCTAAATGTGAATGTGGGCTCTATAATAGGTCGGATGCGTTCATTTCAGCTTAGTGTTGTTTACGGAGGAGTCTTCAGGCCTTGGATGTTATTTCTATCATCAGCCACTCCGTGTAATCTATATTATGCCAGGTGGGTTGTGAGGTGGTTTGATTATTCGTACATGTATTGAGATCCCATGTAGCTTGTGGTGTTGTGAGAGTAGGATGGCTCTCCAGATGTAGATCATTTATTTCACCTTAGTTGTGCTTGAGTTTCGTAGCGTATGGCGTTATCCGTCTCCCCAAGATTTTTATTATGAATTTCGCAGCTTGTGATTGACATTCGAGTATTTGTAGGTATGGGCATTCTAGCTCGGTAAGTATTTCCTTATAGATTGTTATGTCTGGATCGGGTGGCACGCCACCACGGGTAAGTTGTTTGGATCGGGTGGCACGCTGCCACAGGTATCATGATTGGATCGAGTTGCACGCCGCAACGGTATCATGTGTGGGTTGGGTTGCACCCCGCAACAGTGTGATGTTGAGTACAGATCCATATATCTATTCTTGTGTGTTTTGCTTCCCATTCTAAAAGGAAGGTCCATAACATCTTTTTTGTGGTTTAATTAGTTACGTGGGTTGAGCAGTTATTTCTAGGGTCCATTTTTCCTTATGTATCACAATCGAGTTTGTAACTTGTTGGCACATTGTGGCATCATATGAGACTTTTGGCATTGTCTGAGATGGCTTATTGCCTGAACAACTTATACTGGGTGAGACGACATTATTAAACCTAGCATCAGTGTGATCGGATTATATGAGGCATATTGAAAAGCAAATATCGTTATTTGGTTCATAAATGGGTAATGGTCCTTGTCAGGAGGAATGACTCAATGATTTGTCAACTCGGCAGTTGGTTAAGAATTTCTACACATCTCTTCTATTGTGGAAGTATCGCAAGGGTTGGAACATGACTTATATGCATCATGAGGTGTGTTGTGGGCATCATATTCGTGGAATTTTGGCTATTATTGTCATAGCATGTTATTATGGTCATGTGAATTATGTGGTCCATGGTGTGAATCCAATAATGGCATATAATCATGTTTGGTGTTGTGTGTAATAATTGATACAGTGTTCGTATGTTCGGAACATACTGGTAGAGAATTTCAGATGTTGGAATTTGGCTCTAAGGCTAACTTGACAAAATAAAAGGAAGAATCTTCAAATTTGCTCGAGCTAATGTGCTCAACTGGGTTGTGGTAGCACATGTAGGTGCATGATGTGTTAAATAGTGATTTCGGACAACTCCAAAGCAGCTCTTAGCACGTTCGAGGGCAAACGTATGTTTAAGTAGGAGAGAATGTAATGACCCAACCGGTCATTTTGAGATCCAATGCGTTGTTCAGCGATTTGAGGCCATATGTAGCTGCACTTCAGGTATTATGACTTGTACACGTGGTCGAAATTGAATTTTGGGAGGTGCAGAGCTGATTTAGAGAGAAAATTTTCATTTCGAAAGCTTTAAGTAGGAAGAATTGCCTAAAGTATGATTTTTGAGTAAATGACCTCAGAATTAGGATTTGAAGGTTCCAATAGGTTTTTATGATGATTTTGGACTTGGTTGTATATGTGGATCGGGTTTTGGATGATCGGGGAGCATTTGGGCGCCTATTGTGGAAGTTGGCATTTTGGAAGAATTTCATAAATTTGGGTTGAGGTGTATTTTAATGTTTTCGATATTTGTTTGGGATTCTGAGTCTGGGAATAGCTCTGTATGGGGATTGTGGTAATGGGCGGAAGGGGATTTAGAGGTCTGTAGGTCATTTCGAGGTCGTTTGGCGAAAGTTAGAAATTAGAAGGTTTTTGAGAAGTTTGACCAAGAGTGGACTTTTGATATTGGGGTTGGATTCCTATTCTGGAAGTTGGAGTAGGTCTTTAAATTCAAAGGTGACTTGTGGGCAAAATTTGAGGTCAATCAAACATGATTTGATAGGTTTCGACATCGAATGTAGAAGTTTGAAGTTCTAAAGTTCATTAAGCAGGCAATTGGGGTGTGATTTGTGATTTTAAATAATGTTTAATGAGATTTGGCCTCGAGAAAGTTTGTGTCAAGTTTTGGGACAGATTGGTACGATTTTACTAGGTCCCAAGGTCTTCGGGTGTGTTTCGAGAAGGTAACAGATCGAGTTGTGTTTGGGGAAAGGCTGAGGCTGGTGGTATCTGGTGTAATCGCACCTGCGTGGAAAAGGATGCAGGTGCGTCTATGTGGTCGCAGAAGTGACATTTGGATGGAGCTGGGATGGCCTCAGATGCGAGGGTGTTTCCGCATCTGCGAGCCCATAGATGCGAGGAGAGCTCCGCAGAAGTGGAATGCGAGAGGGGCAGCTGGGTCGCATAAGCGGAAGGGCATCAGCACATGCGAAGGCGCAAAAGCGCTTAGAGGACCACAGAAGCGGTTGTGTAGGAGCGTAAAGTGGTCCGTAGAAGCGGATTTCGCCTGGCTTGGATGGAACCACAGCTGCAATGGATTTTTCGCAAGTGCGGAGCCGCTGAAGCGGCTATTGGACCGCAGATGCGAAGGACGGGCTGGGCAGTGTCCTCTTTAAAACAAAGGATTTGGCTCAATCCCATTTCATTTCGTCCATGGGAGTCGATTTTGGAGCAATTTGGAGTGCCATCTTCATCAACTATAATGGGGTAAGTGCTTTCTTCACCTTGTAAGTTAAATACATGATTTATATACGGATTTAAGCATGGAAATTTTGTAGAAATTGGGATTTTGAAGAAAAATCTGGAATTGGTATTCTTGGATTTTGACCACGAGATTGGATGTGGGATTTGGAATAAATTATATATTTGAGTTCGTAGTATTATGGGTAAATTTTATTCTGGGCACATGGGCTCGAGGGTGATTTTATCGACCTTTCGAACGGAGTTGAAAATTGTTGTATATTGAATTATTGAGAGTACTAGAGTATATTTTTATTGGTTTGCACATTGTTTGACTAGTTTTAGAGTGACGAGCGTCAGTTTGTGGTGTTAGAGAGGCATTGGAGCCTGTTATGGAACTTCAGAGCGAGGTAAGTCTCTTGTCTAACCCTGTGAGGGGGAAATTACCCCTAGGTGTTGTAATTGAAGTGTATTAGGGGGCTACGTACACACGAGGTGACGAGAGTCCGTACGTAGCTACATTCATGTTATTGTCCGGGTAGACTTAGGCTCACATCATGCTATAGCTGTACTATTTGAGCAGTCTTTTGTCTATTAAATTCCTCTATTTGACATTACTACTTGAGGCTTGACTTGCTATCATAGAGACTTAACGAGTTTCATGATTAGACACAAAATAATTGTATTCCTCTTACGAAATGTTTTCCGCAATATATATAAGTTTCATTTAAAAGTTTTCGTTAAAGAAATTATAACTCACTCCTTTATTCGTGAGTGGGGTCAAGGTCTGTTAAAGCTTCGTATTCTAATGGGATCGGGCCATTCGCCACGGCTGGATTTATGTACCACACTATCATGGGAGTGAGTCGTTCGCCTCGGTAGTTTAATAGGTGCATCTATGGTTCATGTCGTTTGACCTTCGGCAGTGCACAGTTTAAATACTTATGTTGGATCGGGTCGTACGCCTCGGCATTTCCTATAAAATATCTTCATGGAATCGTGCGTAATATTTGGCAAGAAGCCAGTGTATTTGTGGGTTTTCCTGATTTAAATTATGACAACCTATTTAATGAGATCCACTATATATATATGCGCTCCGGATAAGGTGGGAATTTCTAATGGAGAGCTTGAGTTTATTGCAAAGGGGAGGATTGTTCCGCGTATTTATACTCGTTTATTTTGTTTATTTCTTCTGCCTCATATATGCTTATCATTATTGCACCTGATATTATTGGACCACTAGTAAGTGTCGATGTCAACCCTTCGTCACTACTCCTCTGAGGTTAGGCTAGATACTTATTGGGTACATGTTGATTTACTTACTCATACTACACTTGCTGCATATTTTGTGTAGGTATATTTATGTCTGGTGGTCCTACAGGCGCAGAGGTGTAGTTATTTGCGGGGACTTAGGTGAGCTGCTTTCTATGTTACGAGTTCGCAGCACGCAGATTCTCCTTCAGAGTATTTATATTTTTCCTTTCCAATTTGTATTCCGGACAGATGTTGTATTTTATTTTACTTTCCAGTTGATGCTCATGCACTTGTGATACCGAGTATTGAGGTGATTAGGGGTTGTTCAGTATTGAAATTATTAAAATATTATTATTTACTCTGCAAATTCCATCTTTTACTATTAAATTGAAGGAAATCGTGATTTCAAATACTAAAATGAGTAATTAAGTTAATCAAGTATTGTTGGCTTGCCTAACAGCGATGTTTGGCGCCATCATGACCTTTTGGGTCGTGACATGCACCTACGCTCTCGCTTTTACGAGCAATTCACCGCATCTGAGGCCTTTACTTAACAACGCAGGAATCACACCTGCAAGCGACCCATTAAATTTGTGATCCCGCAGAAGCGTCAAAAACTCGGCAGAACCGGACAACCTTTGTGAGCCTCCATTTCGAATTTGCAATTATCATTCTCCAGATGTGATATCGCACCTGTGGTTCCTCACCCGCAGAAGAAAAAGTCCTGGACATGCCCCAATGTCGCAAAAACGACCCATATTCCATAGAAGCTACACCACACCGACGTTACCACTTGCGCAAAAGCAAAACACCAGAACCAGACTTTCCCAAAAACAAAGAAACCAGCTGAACCTCATCCGAAATACACTCGGGCCCCGGGGACACCGTCCAAATATACTTACAATTTCAAAAACATAACACGGACCTACTCGAGGCCTCAAATCACATCTAACATCATCAAAACTATGAATCGCATCTCAAATTGAACTTAATGAACTTATGATTTTCAACTTCTACAACTCACACCGAATAATATCAAATCAACCCAGAATGACGTCACATTTTTGCATGCAAGTTCTAAATGACACAACAGAGATAGATCAACTCTCGGAATCAAAATCCGAACCTAATATCAATACAGTCAACTCCCGATCAAACCTCTCAACCTTCCAATCCTTCAACTTTCCAAATTTCACCAAAATGCATCAAGTTAACCTACAGACTTCCAAATCCAAATTCGGACACACGCCTAAGTCCAAAATCACCATACAGAACTATTGGAATCATTAAAAACCACTCTAGAATCATCTTTACCAAAAGTCAAACTCCGGTCAACTCTTTTCACTTAAGCTTCTAAAACAAGAATTGTTCTTCCAAATTAATCCCGAATCATCCGAAACCTGACCACGACCACACACGCAAGTCACAATACATAATACAAAGCTGCTAGAAACCTTAAAACAATGAATAGGATGCTAATTCTCAATATGACCGGCCGGGTTGTTACACCCGAGGGCTTGGATAAGTGTTTGACATGTTCAGAAAGGTTTGGACTTAAAATAGGTTGTTGGTGTATTGGTGTCTCTGATGTCATAATTGTGAGCATTAACCTCGCAATTGGAAAGTGAGAAGGTGAGTATAAGGTATCGCAATTGCAAACATAGACAGATTTGGGTAGAATCGCAATTTCGATATCATTTGTCGCGTTAATGATGGGAATAGGGTTTGCTATTGCAAACTTATTGACGCATTTGCGAAGTTATTCTTAGGATTTCAGTAACCGCACTTACGAGATTTTCTTCGCAAGTTTTAGAGTTTGCAATTGCGAGCCCAGCATCGCAATTACGACATCTGCAACTAAACATAATGGCTGGAAAGTCGGGATTTAGTCTCATTTTTCATATTTTAGAATCGTAGACTCGGTAAGAAGCGATTTGGACAGGGAATTTTTATCTACAAACATTGGAAAAGTGATTCTAATCAATTTTCAACTACAATTCATGATTATATCTTAGATATAACATCAAATTTATGAGAATCAAAGAAGAAAATTGGGGATTTTTGTTAAAGTTTTGAAAAAAAATATGAAGATTTGAGTTTTGAGAGTCGATTTTGACTCAGACTTGAAAACAAAACACATATATGGACTCGTGGAGTTATGAGTAGTCGGAATCTACCCTTGGACCAGAGTTTAACTGGCGGGCCCGAGGGTTGACTTTTGTTGACTTTTGGGAAATTTGTAAATATCAAAGCTTTATCTATTGTAATTGGTTTCCCTTACATTGTTTGATATTATTAAGTCATTTTTGGTTAAATTTGAGCTGTGTGGAGGCGAGATTTAGGGAAAAAGATATTTTCAAGAGTTGATTTCGGTTAGTTGAGGTAAATATCTTGTCTAACTTTGTGTGGGAAAACTACCCCTTATGATTTGGCTTGTTGTGTGTTAATTGTACTATGTGAAAGACTGTATACAAGGTGACGAGTATTTACACAGGCTATATGTGATATTTTGACTGGTTTAGACTTTTACGCTTCTTTCATGCATTTAATTGAATTTGTTATAACTTGTTACATCATTCAACGTTAAATTTCCTCTCACATGCTCTAATTGACATTGTTAGTATTTATTCTATCCTTTGTTGTTATAATTGCTCTCATATGCTTCGGTTTAAGTTACTACCTCTCTTATTGTTTTGTTACTCCTTTATTGTTAAGTTACTCTTATTTGAAGTTGTTATTTCGTGGAATATCTTCTTGTTAGGTTATTATGTTTAAGTTATGGAAGCCATTATCACATTGAGGTTGAAGTAGTTAATTGTTGAGATTTCTTTCCTTGTTGAGAATTTCTCATTCATTTTGTTGTTATTGAGATTCTTGTACACATTGTGAATGAGCCATGGGCTATACATAGTGGTAACATTGGTATTTGTTGATTTTGGCAATTGTTGTGGCATATGGGCACATGTGGTGCGAGTTGATTATTGTGTTGTGATCATTCAGTTGATTCTGGAGACTTTGTTTACCTTGAAAATGTTAATTATAATTAAATTTGATTTTGTGGTTCTAAAAATACGTGATCAATTTTTATGCTAGTTGTTTAGGCAATAGATGCTAAGTAATAGATTAAGAAACGAGATAAGAGCTTATAGATAGTATAATGACCAAACCAAAGGGCTGGAAGTCGGGGCCTCGAGCTAGCGTATACGGGCCTCGAGGTCGTGTCGGATGCTCGACTAGGAGCAATCGAGGGGGGATTAATAGTTATGATAGCTTTGATGGAAGCCTTTTATGATCAATAATGGGAAATAAATGAAGAACAATAAATAGAACACTATGAAAGCAATGAGATCAAGAGAATATGTTAGAGAGTAAAGAGAATGTACTTGTGCATTCAATATTGAGCATCAGCCCTCTTAAAAAATGACAAGGATCTCCTTTATATATGAGGGGGAATCCCAACATAGTACAAATGCATTTATTACCAAGATAGATGGTTAGTACGGCTATTCAATGCCACGATACGGGCTTGCGCTAGCCAAATAGACTAGGCCAGCTTTAGTCACATGCCTTGGGAGCCTCCCACTTTTTCCCCATAACTATCGATCTATGCTGCCTCGAGGCTAGATGTCGACAACACCTCGTGTGTTAATCTCGACCATAATCTCGAGCTTATAGAAATGTGTTTATGAAGAGTCGTAGTGACCAAAAATTGGACCCTTCAATTTTACTGCATACAGATAGTCCCCGCATTTTTTAGAGTAAAACGATAAGAAATGACTTTGATATCCATCTCTTCGAATTTCCTGCGATGATGTCATACTCATGATGTAAGACTTTGTGATAATTGCGGCATCCCGTTGATTCACCTTTCTAGATCCATTCAATGTACCTTTCCATAATCGTTCGATGTATCGCCAATTCATATTCTTCAAAGTGATAATATCGTCGCTGGTTCAGTTTCCCAAAAGGTATTGATTGTGCCTATCGGTACGTCTTTCAAAGGCATTAATTGCGCCATTGTTTACGTTGCCACCTTTCCTATAAATGGAAGCCTTCTTGAATCAAAACCTCATTCAAACGTTCTTCAATCAGCCCTTTACCCTTTTCTTCTCTTCATCTTCATCCATTGTTATTTCCTATGTTTGAGGCCCATGGCCTTAAGGTTACATGGCAGTGTCATCATCAGTTGCACCATGGCCTCTTTCTAGAGCTTTCCCTTCCCGAGAAAGATTGTACTGATTTGTTATTGTTGTTATTGTTGTTGGCCCGAGGTAATGAGAGAGAAATCTCAAATTACCTTCGGATTAAAGGATATATGGACCACGAACTTCTACTCATATTCCCTAATTACCCGGTGCGGCGCCTCGCTCCTTTTGCTTTCCATAGAGTGAGGTGGTGTTATCTACTAACTGTTGCATCCCGCACCAGTGCAACGTCTCAAGAAGTGGCTTCACAATAATAGTGCTGGCGAGACCCATACTCGCCAGATTTTTCACCTAGCCACTTCTTCATCTTTTATTGCTTCTTCTTCATCTTGAAGATACTGTTTGAAAGATTGAGAGGAGGCCCTGAGGGAACGGTTCTCGAAGACACTACCCCCGAGGATGTACCTCGGAAAATGGATTAGGCTTGTAGCTGTATATATATTTTTTCTTTTTTCTTTGGCTTCTCTGTTTCTGTGTAAGGACCCTTCGTGGGCTTTTGTAATCATGTGTAAGGACCCTTCGTGGGATTTTGTAATCATGTGTAAGGACCCATCGTGGGCTTTTATAATCATGTGTTTATGAATAAAAAGATGTTTCTTCAATTTGTCTCTGATTTATGCTATATTTCCCTTTATCTGCATTTGTGAAGAATCTGAATGCATGACTCTACCAATTGGTACGAATACCGAGCCCGGGTGCAAGTATTTCTTTGGATCTTGATTGATTATCATGATTCCCTATGGAACACTTTGTCGTTCCTTGGACTGATCCTGGATTGGATTGATAAACTCGGGTCGTCAGGACCCCTAACTTCAAGTTGAATGAGAATAGGGTTTTGAACTTTCAGAACAAAACATAGCCTTTCAGACCCGGTGATAGTTCTCGATAGGGGATTTGCTTGGATGCCTAAGAATAAAGATAGCCTTTAGGCTTTTGAGAGCAGTCCCCGAGAGGGGATTTGCTTGGATGCCTAAGAATAAAGATAGCTTTTAGGCTTTCGAGAGCAGTTCCCGAGTGGGGGTTCGCTCAAGCTCGGGCGACCTGGAAACTTAATTTGAACTCAGAGTGAAGATAGCCTTAAGGCATTGCAGATATATCCTGGATGAGGGATTACCCGGATTTAGATGGTCCCTGGGTTAAAGTAATCGAGAGGACGATTTTAACTCAACCCGAGGACTCAAGTAGCTTAAGGACCGGAGGGTTAGGTAAATGACCCGTACTTACAATAGCAGAAATCCTCGAGATAGAGTACTACCTCGAGGCCAAGCCCATATGAGTAGGTTTTAGAGCTTATCTTCTTTTCGACAGAGATCCTCAAAATCGGGTACCATTTCGAGTCTCGTGATGATATCAATGGCTCCTTGGAGCCTAACTTCTTTTTGACAGAGGTCCTTGAGATCGGGTACCATCTCAAGGCTTGTAATGATGTCAATGGCTTCTTGGAGCCTATCTTCTTTTTGATAGAGATCCTCGAGATCGGGTACCATCTTGAGTCTTGTAATGATGTCAATGGCTTCTTAGAGCGTATCTTCTTTTTGACAAAGGTCCTCGAGATTAGGACCATCTCGAGGCTTGTAATGATATTAATGGCTCCTTGGAGCATATATTCTTCTTGGTGGAGGTCCTCTAGATCGGGTACCATCTCGAGGCTTGTAATGATATTAATGGCTCCTTAGAGCATACATTCTTCTTGGCATAGGTCCTCGAGATCGGTTACCATCTCGAGGCTTGTAACGATGCAGGGGTTTTTGATCCCCGAAATATCGTATGGCAGCGTTAATTGCATGACATGGTTTAAAGCGTTAATTGCATGACATGGTTTAGTTGGCCTTTGAGGCAGGAGGATAGTCGCCGCTTTCTCTACATATAGGGTTGTATTCCTCCTTTTGAGGATTCGCTATTCCGAGTAGTTATCCTCCTCTATAGAGATTTTCTTTCCTGCATTAGGCCCTTCACCATTTCAACTTTGAAGCCCTTGCTCGAATTCCCGCTCCAATTCCCTAGTTTTACCCCAGTTATGGCTGCTACACCAGGGTCCGCTCGGCAAGGAGAGGGTAGTTCCACCCTTAAATGCTTTTTGAACCAAAATGCTCGGGGTCATTGGGAGTATGTCTCGAAGTTTATTTCTTTAGTAGGAGAGGGGCACCTTGAGTCAGTGAGGAAAGATTGCGGATGAGGGTAAAAGGTAGTACTGTGGGCACCTTCCCCGGAAGAGAGCATCATGGATCACGCCAAGGGGTTTTTGAACGTGTACACGTACCCCTTTACGCTGGGCCCCTTGATATGGTTGTGCTCGACTTTTGTCGAAAGTACCAAGTTACCTTGGCACAGGTTTACCCGTCATTTTGGAGGATAGTGTTGATGATTAGGTTCTTCGCATAAGAAGCAGGGCTTGAATTCACTCTTAGTCATCTCATCAGGTTGTATCGGCCTTTCACTATCGGGGTTTGCTGACCCTACTATGTCGATCCACCATGCCTTTCGTTGTTGATGATGAAGAAGACGAGGATCAGGGATGGATGAGTCGATTAGTCCGAGTACAAACTATCGGTATTATCCCTGTGGAGTTTCTGCCATTTCCCGAGGAATGGATTTTTACACGTAAGTGATATACTTGTGCCTTTATAGTTTTTCTTATGGCATAGGCAGGTTCCGTAAATGTGCCTTCCTTTCCCTTCCTCCAGCAATTTCATGGATAGCACGCGTGGTCCCCAACCTGACGGATTGGGCTTGGAAGATGGAGACTTACTCGACTTATAATGAGCGTAAGTGGTGAGCTTTGTCTAAGGGCAGATGGGAGGCCAAACACCACAGTACGTGCTATGTGACATGCTCCTTTTTTGAAAGGCACTTTCTTTTTACACCTACTAACCCTGTCATTGTAGGCATCAGAGAGTCCTTTGAGGTAAGACTGTGCCCTCTCGGAGAGGGAGAAGGATCGCCAACTTTTGGGCTACATAATGATAATAATAAGCAAAAAGGGCCTTCGCAGGGCAACAGTGCTTATAGCAAGACGAGTCCAGGCCGGGGGCTCAGAAAGGATGTGTTGGCTGAGCCTGTTGCACCTGAGATATCTGGCTTTAAAAAAACGGTTCCACCTCCATTGTCATCTTCTTTTATCGTCGAAGGAACCTCGAGGAATGACAGTTTTCTGCCACTGACTTCTTCTCCCATAGAAGGTACTTCGAGGGATGTTTGGAGCCAGGGGCTGCATACACTGAGCGATCATGCCCCAATTAGGAGCGGTTCTACTAGGGTAGATGGAGATAGACTAGTAAATGTGCGCTCAACTTTCGAGGAAGCTCAGCGGTTCTATTCTGAGGTGAGTTTTGGCCAAGGCTTCCGCCCTCGAGGCGCAACTTTGCAATGCTCATGAAAATAGCTTGGTCTGAACGGACATGATTTCAAGGCTCGAGTCTGAGCTCCTGAAGGTGAAGGCCAAAGTCATGGTTGCTCGGGCTGAAGCCAAAGTAATCCGAACTAAGGCTGATAAGAAGGTGGCTATCTACTTGAAGGACATTGCCGATGCTCGTGCTGAGCTAAGGGGGTCTCTCTACCAGGAGAGTAGGAATAAAGAGTACGTGAGGTGTAAATCTCGAAGGGAAACCCTCAAGGAAATACATGCCAGGGGCTTCGACCTCTTGGAAGAGATAAAGCAGGCGGAGGCAGAAGAATATGGTGCTAAGATCCTTCTGTCTGATGCCGAAGATGGCAAGAAGGAGGCCGACAGACCATAGTCCCCGAGGGGGACGTAGATTAGGCCCTTCCTTTTTGTTTTGTGTATAGTGCTTTCAAAGAACTTTGTAAATGAAGCTTGTATTCTCTCGCATATATGTATAAAAGGAAGCCTCGCGATTTTATTTTTCGTGCATTTCCTTTTTCCTTGACATTTGTCAGTCGTTAGCCAGATGAATTGGTCTTGGGTTAAAAGGAATCCTTAAATTCATAGTATGGCCCTGAGGCTCGTTAGGCTGGCCCGTAGGCTCTTACACGCTTTGGTCGGTACGACTTTTTAGTATAAGCCAGCGTTTGAGCTCTTATGCTTTTGCTCTTAGGCATATTTAGTTAACTATTTCGGGTTCAGTCTCCGAGTCAGGTTTTGAGTCGAGCTCATTTGACCCTTAAGTTTTTTAATTTAAAGTTGGCCCTTAGGCTCTTACGCATTCGGTCGGTACAACATTTTATATGGGCTGGCGGTAGTGGATCTTACGCATTGGGTCGGTACAACCTCTAGTATGCGCTGGCGATAGTGGCTCTTACGCATTGGATCGGTACGACCTCTAGTATGGGCTGGTGACAGTGGCTCTTACACATTGGGTCGGTATGACCTCTAGTAGGCTTTATTTTTCCCTCGTTAAGGACTTTTGAAATTGTATTTTCCTGACTCTTTGACAGTTTGATAAAAAACCTCGATTATGAGTCATTATATGGCAATGATTGAGTACCTCGGGAGGTTTGGCTCGGTGGCTGAGTATCTTGAAGCCTATAGTTTGGAGCTGACATGGTCGAAGCTCTTTTGCCTATGTCGAGGGTAGCCTGTTTAACCGGTTCTTTTCGAAGTAATTGAAGGCTAGTGATTTTATAGCGATGGTCGGGCATCCCCGAGTCGTGTTAGTTCGGCTGGTACAACCTTGTGACCATAGTCATTGTGTTTGGCCAGAGCCTTTCCGTCCCCGAGTGAAGTAGTTTCGGCGTATATATCAAGGGTATGCCTTTTTAAGGGTTTTACAAGTTCGATATATAGCCTTAACTTTAAGATCGGGATTATGCCTCTAGTAAGGTCTTACAAATTTTACATGCCTTTGAGGTCTTACAGTTTTGGTTACTTGGTACAAGTATGGTTTATGCCTTGCTTGAGGTCTTACAGTTTTTGTCACTTGGTACAATTGTGGTTCATGAGGCCTTACAGTTTTGGTCACTTGGTACAAGTGTGGTTCATGCCTATCTTGAGGTCTTACAGATTTGGTTACTGCCTTATATAGGTCTTACGAGACCGAGGCTTCCCACTTGAGGTCTTATGGCCTCGCGTTTTTGATAAATTGATGGGGGTGGCTATTGGCGAAAGTCCCTGAGTCATCTAAAACTTCTTGGATTGGGAGCCATTTCTTATAAACTTGGTATTGCCTCATTGAGGGCTTACGAGTTTGGAGTTTCCTACCCGGAGGTCATGTGGCCTTGAGTTTTTGACGCCAATCCCCGAGTATTCGAGACGTTTTTGGCTCTGGAGCCGTTTTGTGAACTTTGATGTTGGCCCGGAGGACATAAGGCTTCGAATTGTTGACGCCATTCACCGAGTGTTCGGGATGTTTTTTGGCTTTGTAGCCATTTTTGTGAAGTTGATATTGCCTCATTGAGGTCTTACGAGTTTGAAGGTCCGACTCGAAGGTCATATGACTTCGAATTGTTGGCGCCAGTCCCCAAGTATTCGGGACATTTTTGGCTCTGGAGCCATTTTGCAAAAATACCGAGCTTTTTTGAAACGTGAAATGCTTTGGAAAGTATTCTTTGATTACTTGGTACAAGTATACACATTTTCGCTATTAAGGGCTCGGTTATTCTATAAGGGCACGATTCGCTCGACCGTTTGGCCTGGTACATTACTTCCCTATCGAGACCCCATTCAGCACATCTTGGCTTCTTCGAGGAGGTGATCTTCCGGGGGGATGCCCCTCAGTATTTGAGGTGGATTTTAAAAGAAGCCTTGAATACTTGTTGAGTCTTCCTTAGGTAGCATATAGATGTTGCCTCGTTAAAAACTTTGCCGGTAAAACCCTTCTTGGGATAAACACCCGGCCGAAGGAAAAGAGTGCAACGTACGCTTTTGGAACCTAAGGCCTTCGAGTTAGAAAGTGTTTCATCCATTTCGATCGGATACCTGCATTTAGGTTAGCATAAAATGTAACTAAAAAAAAGGAGATGACCATACCTTAGTGTTGGCGGCGCTTCAGACCTCGATATGATTTAATCGTTTGTTATGAGGACTCGGTACGGTCCTTCATTTTGTTTAGTTGTGTGTAGCCAAAAATGTAGCTTGTTATCGCTATCTTACTATTTGCTTATACTTTGGCTCCTTCGATGGTGGAGGTATTGGTGTTGGTGTCACATCGTGCACCGCGAACATCTCTTTTGCCACATGCTGCTCCCGTAGATGGTTTTTACCCCATCCTTTGTCGGGAATTTCATCATTTGATGGAGGGTGGATAGTACCGCTCTCATGCAGTGTATCCACAGCCTCCCGAACAAGGCGTTGTACCTCATTTCTCCTTCGATGACATGGAATTTGGCATTTTGGGTTGTGCCGGCCATGTTGACTGGGAGGGTGATTTCCCCTTTCGTTGTTTCGCTCTTCGTGTTGAACCTGTTGAGGACTCGAGAGGCTAGCACGATTTGGTCAAGCAGTTCGAGCTACTCTACCACCCTCGACCTGATAATATTGGCCGAGCTACATGGATTCACAAGTACACATTTAATTTGAAATGTATTTACAAGGAAAGAGATTACCAGTGCGTCATTGTGAGGCTGAGACAGGGCTTCGATGTCCTTGTTGCTGAACGTGAGAGCATGCTCGGGGATGTAACCTCGAGTTCGCTTTTCTTTGGTGATGGATATTTTTGTTCCTCTGATCATGGGTTCTTGTGGAGCATCGACGCCTCCCAAGATCATATGGATGATATGTTGTGACTCATTTGTTTCATTCTTTTTGGTCGCCTCTCTTTCCCGGAACCGATTTTTGGCCCGGTTGCTGAAGAATTCTCGGAGGTGACCTTTACTGAGTTGTCAGGCTACTTCTTCCTGGAGTTGTTGGCAATATTCGGTCCTGTGACCGTGCGTGTTATGAAATTCACACACTAAGTTATGGTTCCTTTGTGAAGGATCTGATTGTACAGGCCTTGGCCACCTAGTGTCTCTGATTTTACTGATGGCGAATACGATATCTGAAACATCGACGTTGGAGTAATATTCCGACAAGCGAGATGCCTCCATTGGCCTTGTGTGCCTATCGAATCCAGCTCTATTGACAAGTCCCCGAGGGTTCTGGCCTCAATCCATTCTTCGATCATTGCAGGGTATGTTGCGCCTCGGGGCATTTCTTATATCTTCAGTGTACGGTTGGTCATCTTTGACCCTGATCTTTGACTAGTATCGGTTGTGGATGTCCGTCCAAGTCATGGCAAGATACTCAACTAAGTTCTACTTCAGCTGCTTCGAAGCTACCGAGCTTCACTCATTCAAACCTTGAGTGAAGGCCTTCACCGCCCAGTCGTCGGAGACCGATGGTAGTTCCATGCGTTCCATCTAAAAGCGAGATACGAACTCTCGCAGCATCTCATTCTCCCTTTGCTTAATCTTGAAGACATCGTATTTCCTTGCAACTACCTTGATGGCACCGGTATGTGCCTTTATGAAAGAATCTGCTAACATGGTAAATGAGTCTATAGAGTTGGGAGCTAGGTTTTGATACCACATCATGGCCCCTTTCGAGAGTGTTTCCCCAAACTACTTTATCAGGACGGATTTGATCTCATCGCCCCTTAGGTCGTTGCCCTTCACCGCATAAGTGTAAGCAGTGACATGCTCGTTGGGGTCTGAGGTTCCGTTGTACTTCAGAAGATTGGGCATTCTGAACTTCTTTGGAATGGGTTCTGGGGCCTCTTCCTGAGGGAATGGCTTTTGCAAAAACTTCTTCGAATCTACACCTTTCAGAATCGGGGGTGCGCCCGGAATTTGATTGACCCTAGAATGGTAGGTCTCGACCTTCTTGTCGTTGGCTTCTATCTTCTTCTCTCCCGACTCAATCCTCTTTGTGAGGTCCTCGAGCATCTTTATGATGGTAGGGCCAGCTGCCGACCCATTGTTGCTTGATCTTTCTTGTACCTGCTCGGCTCGGGGAGCCGTTTCTGGAGCTACCGTGCTGGGAGTCTTTTGGTGGCTTTGTAGCCAAGCAATCGCCAGCTGTTGTGCCTGTAACATTTCAAAAATAATGTGAAGGCTAACCTCATGTTCTTCCCTACCTGGGGTTTTCTGAGCTTCTTGTTGGTCTCCTTGGCGTACGCTCCTGTTAGTGTGGGAGCTTATATCGGAGTGTTGGGCATCGCGCGAGTTCATGTGGACATGTAATTTTTGACCCTCCCCAAGATTTTACACATTTTAGCGTAAATATTTAATTTAGGTTTAGTATCGCTATTCTAAATAATGTTGACTTTTTACTTTATTTTTATCACAAAAAATTAAAAAATTACAAAAAAATATATTTCATCTTTAGGTTAAAGTCAATTAGTATATTTATATTTATAGTATCATAACATTTGAAAATACAAATTAGTTTCACTTTTATTATTTAGTTTTATATTAATTTATTTTAATTTAGAGTGATTTTTACATTTTTGTAGATAGATTGCATTATTTGGTCTTTTTAGCCTAAGTTCAAACCCAAAAGACATGGTCCAACCCAATTACCCTTAGCCCATTCTTCCCAACCCATTAGCCCACTTAAATGCAAGATTTAATCCTAGCCATCTATTTTCTTCTAATTCAATGGTCATCATCCCTTCCCACCTCCATATAAAATACCCAATTATAGAAACCCTACCCTAATTCCTCTAAGCTAGCAGCACCCCACCGGATGGAAAAACCTTCAGCGACCTATCCTCATCTCTAAGGTCCAAGGAGTGTCGCTGCCTTCTTGAAAGAGGACCTCCACTTCCCTTTAAAATGATGAGCAAAGGGCCTAATTCCTAAGGCTTGGTATTAGTGACAAATGTCGCAGGAACAGAGGATATTCGTAAATGTTAAAGGCACAAAAACCAATTGGACAGCAATGAATCAAATTGGGGTCAAAATTGGCAAACCAATGCTTACTTGTTGGCCAAGCCCTTTCTTTTAGAGTCACCGTCAGTGATCGACGCAATTCTGCTTCTTATGACATAGCACCAGCTAATTGGAAATTTGGCCAAACTTTCCAGGAAAGTGGTGTATTGCCGAGTAATTATTTCCTTTAAGAAGAATTATTAGCTCTTGAGGCAGTGGGAGTTCGAGTTCGAGCATTCCGGCTTCGAAGTCGAGGTTTCGGTTTGTAATTTCGGGGTTTCGGTCCAAGGATTGTTGCTTGTTTAGCCCGATTGATTTGCAATTTTCAGCTTGGTTCATCAATAAAAGGTTCATTTCTCACTTTTCGTTCTTATTTTATTGTGTTATGATAGCTCGGTGCGTGTGTTGGTTGATTTGTGATTAGCATGTCTTAGTTTTCATTTAAATTGTTTTAATTAGTTTTTATTTCGATTGTGATGCATGTAGTCTTCGGTTCTTGAATAAATGCTCTTAATCGGGTAGATGAAAAAATTGGAGTTGTTTCTTTCTTGGCAAGGAATAAGAATGGGCCATAAGGTGGGTTTTGGACTATAAGGAATCTAGCCAAGTAATAGATCATATTAGCTAGCCTATTTGCCCCAATAATATCTTGTTTATAAATTTGGCATCCCAACAATCTCAAAGATTAGGAAAATAATTTAAATGCGCTAGTTGCTTTAGGCGCGTTATAATAAAATTATCATAGCTACGGGTATGGTTCCTGTGACGTAGTTGTGATACATAATTTCAAAATCTGGGGGTACATTTATGTGACCCGGCCACAACAGCTAATCATGTTAATAATTTAAACATGTTGTAAATCGTGGGTACGGTTCCCGTGACACGATTCGCAATGTGTACTAAACAAACAAGTGTACGACAATCGTAACTTGTTCCAGAATAATTTCGTAAGTAGTTAAAAGCGGTCAAAAGCTAAAAAGCACAATAGGTATAAAACATGTAATTAATAAGCTAATTAGGCCAATTATTAATAGTTAAGCGACCGTGCTAAAACTACGGAACACGGGAATGCCTAACACTTTTTTCCGGGTTAACAGAATTCCTTACCCGGATTTCTGTGTTCGCAGACCATAAATAAGAGTCAAACTTCCTCGATTCGGAATTTTAAACTGGTGACTTGGGACACCATAAATTATCCCAAGTGGCGACTCTGAATTTGAATAAATAATCCCGTTTAGGTTATTATCACTTAAATTGGAAAAACTCCCGTATATACCCTTTGGTTGGTAAAAAAGAGGTGTGACAGCTCTGGCGACTCTACTGGGGGAAAGAACCCAGAACATCTGGTTCAGGATTCAGAATTCGAGCTTAGAATAACTGTTATGCTTGGCTTTATTTATTATCTAATTTTTTACATGTTTGGGTCTAATATGCTAAAATGTCGCTTTTTACCGCTTTGATATTATTTGAACTGTATATAAACTGCTGCGAAACCCCTCTCTTCTAATCTCCTGGGAAGTGCATGCTGGCGTGACTTCTTTTCTGTTAGTGTCATACCCTAATTTAGAACGAGGATTGGATCAGTTACATAGTCGGATGTCCTTTTGGTTACCGGTACGTTGCCCCCCTCAGCTCGAGTTGTCCACTCGGGTAAGTCAGGTCTAGAACAATACACCCAGGTTTTAAACCTAGAATAACATAGCCTCATGCTGGATCCCTAGTAAGAACCCTTGTTTGCATCACGTGCATTTGACTTTGGGCACTCAACACAGGGGTTGGGTCCGTATAGGACAGTTAAAATACCATCATGATGCATCTTACGTGCTACTTACGTATCTGTCTGTTTCGGCTTGCATGTTGACTGACTTTTAGAATAGGAAAAAAATCAAAAAAAGGGAGAAAAAAGAAAAGAGAGTGAGAGATAGGTATTTGAATTATCCTGAGACTCTGCCGAAATTTTGAAAAAAAAAAAAAGGAAAGTTCATTTCAAAATAAGTCATATTTTCCTATTGCATCAAATCTGACCGAACTACGCGGGTCTGATTCTCACCGGATGTCAGATACGTAATCAAACCTCATCGGTTCTGGCCCACAATTTTCAAAAATCCAAAAATATTTTCCTTCACTATTTTTTTTTAGAAAAGTCTTTCTTTGAGACCCCAGTTTTAAAAAATCCAAAAATATTTGCATTACTTTCTTCTTTAGAAAAGTTTTTCTTTAAGACCCCAATTTTTAAAAATCCAAAAATATTTTCATTACTTCCTTCTTTAGAAAAGTCCTTCTTTAAGACCACAATTTTCAAAAAAAAAATCAAAAATATTTTCCATTACTTGCTTTTAGACCCCAATTTTTAAAAAAATACAAAATATTTTCTTTAAATTTTTTCTCAAAATCCAAAAATATTTTCATTCTTCTTTCAAAAAATTGAAAAGAAAATTCAAGATTCAAAAATATTTCCTTTTTATTTAGAAGCATTTCTTTCATAAATTCAAATTAAAATTCCAAAAAAAAATCCAAAAATATTTCTTTTCTTCTTTAGATGTTTTTCTTTCGAAATTCCAAAATAAAGTCAAAATTCAAAGATATTTTCTTTCTTCTTTTTATGTCTTTCTTTCGAAAAAAGTCCAAAATCCAAAAAAAGTGTTAGTTTATTTACTTTATTCCTAATCTTCCCGAACTATGCAAGATCTGATTCATGTTCCCACATGATACGCAGGCAACCCACATCAGGTTCGATCAACCATTAAAAAGAAAAAAAAATGAAAAAACAAAAGTGAAAAAATGTTGATAATAATAAGGACTGACTGAGTCCATTCTAACGTGTGTTTTGTTTTGAATTGTGAAGAAAGTTTGAGGTGGTTGGTTTGTAATAAGCGGCCAACACAAGATCTAAGGAAAAATGATAACTGACATCGAAGTTGTTACAAGTGCTCAAGAGACTCAGGGTCAGAGGGTTGAACAAGAGTCTACTATGGTTGAGGAAAATAGAATACTGAAACAGCAAATGACCAAAATGTGTCAAGCATGGGCCAATGGCCAAGGACAGCCTTGTCATGAGTCACAATTTGCTACCCGGCAAGAGAGTCACAATTTGCTACCCGGCAAGAGTAGTATCACTCTCCTGAGTACCACTCGTACCTATTTGATTTATTTGCAAAGATTGAGAAGCATGCCCGAAAGATGGCACAGGAAGGAATGACCCAAATAGTGAAAAGCTTAGAATGACGGTTGAAAAACATGCAAGGGTTGGCAGGTCAGAAGAGTATAGCCTTCAAGGATCTATGTATGTTCCCCGATGTCCACTTGCCGCCTGGTTTCAAGACTCCCAAATTTGAAAAGTATGATAGACATGGAGACCCCATAGCCTACCTAAAAAGGTATTGCAATCAACTAAGAGGTGCGGGAAGAAATGAAGAATTTCTAATAGCTTATTTTGGGGAAAGCTTTACGGGATTAGCATTCGAATGGTTTTTGGATCAAGACACATCTCACTGGTACGTCTGGGATGACATGGCACAAGCCTTTGTCAAACAGTTCCAATACAACATCGACATCATCCCAGACCGTAATTCCCTTTCAAACCTGAAAACGAAACCAACTGAAAGTTTCAGGGAATATGCCATTAAATGGAGAGAGCAAGCGGCTAGAGTTAAGCCAACCATGGATGACTACAAGTTAATCACTTTCATCTTTCAGGCTCAAGAGCCCGATTACTTTCAAAACATGATGTCTGCAGTGGGTAAATCCTTCTCAAAAGCAGTCAAAATGGGTGAAATGGTAGAGAATGGCCTTAAGACAGGCAGAATTATAAGTCAAGAAGCTCTCAAAGCTGCAACTCAAGCTGTCCAAATTGAATCTGGTGACACAAATGAGATGGATGAAAAAATCATGATGACATCAGGGTCGAGAAGAGGTCCTAGGTGAACATCTCGAAGGTATGACCAGCCTTGTTTGTTTTCCGATAACACCCCTGAGCATTACTATCCCCCTTAGAACCCATAATACTCTGTCACTCGACCTCAGTATATTGTCCAGTCACCAAAACACCTGTTGGCCCAAGTAAAGGTTAGTTTTGAAGACTAATAAAGGAACTCAAGATGAACCAGGTCCATCCCTCAGGTGCACAAAAACGGGCAGATTCGAGCATGTGGGTTGCACGTGAAGGAGATAAGCTTAACTTGGTATATTTAATATCTCTTGATCGAAAAGGTTGCATAATTGATAAGGAGAAGGACTCCTTAATCAAAGAGAACACTATCCAAGATAGGGAAGGAGTTAGAAGTTAAAATCAACTAGAAATCTTCCACCAAGGAAGAGTTGCATCAGAACTCTAGTTATTTCTTCATCTATTAACTCTATAAATTATAGGGTGTTCTCACATTACAGTTGTTGCACAAAAATGAAAAAGTTAAACGTGAATTGGGAGCAAAATAGCAAGGCTTTTTGCAAGCAGTTCGTGTGTGATTCAAGTGTGCAAACCTAAAGCTACGTGAACCTGATTGAAGAACCAACTCCATAAAGAGTTTTATGTGTCTTTCTTTATTTCTAGTTCAATTGTAGTAGGTGTTTTCATATTGTACTTTTCAGCTTTATCTATAAGCAATTGTAATAGGTAATTTGAGTATTCAAGTTAGAGTTAACTTGAAGTTGTCGCAACAGTTAGAGGTTGGTTGCTACAACGGGATTAGAAGTAATCCTTAGATTTACAAAGAGTTTTGTAAATGTTGTTTTGGATCAGTGATTTAGTGAAGTGTTGAGGGAAATCCTACTGAGTAGTAGGTTGTGATTTTTCCACCTTTTGAGCCGGGTATTTTCCACATAAAAATACTTGTGTTTTTTATTTTCTATATTTATTATTCTACAAATTGTAGTAGTCAGAACACCTAGAAGAACCAGGTTCTTCTATAGTTCGGTTAAGCAAAAATTGGTTACCACACAAATCACCCCCCCCCCCTTGTGTGCTATTGACACTTAAAAGACCAATTGGTATCAGAGCAGGTTATCCTTTAAGAGGCTAACACCATAGGAACAGATCAATATGAGCGCACCACCTGGAAACTGGGAAGGGAAATCCACTAATAGGCCTCCATTCTTTAATGGCCACTACTACTCTTTGTGGAAAAATAGGATGAGAGATCACATCATTGGAGAAGACTATCAACTATGGGACATTGTCACTGATAGTCCCCAAGCTACCATGAAGAAGAATGTTGAAGGAGTAGATGTGCCAAAAACAAGAGCTGACTGCAATGCTGAGGACTTGAGGAAATGGGAAAAGAATGCTAAAGAGAAGAAATGGCTTGTGTGTGGACTTGGTCCAGCAAGTATAGTAGAATTCAAAGTTGTACCGCTGCTAAGGAAATTTGGAACACATTGCAAGTGGCTCATGAAGGAACACCTCAAGTGAAGAGGTCAAGAGGAACACTATTGTATTCTCAATATGAGAATTTCACCATGAAGGAAGGGGAAACCATCTAGTAGATGTATACAAGGTTCACCACACTAACAAATGAACTTAAGTCTCTTGGAAGGGTTATTATTGAAGAAGACAAGGTTGAGAAAATTCTGACAAGGGTTTTGCCTGTTGCCTGGGAAAGCAAAATCACCGCTATTCAGGAATTAAAGAATATTGTCACTCTTAAGATGGATGAGCAAATTAGAAATCTCACTGCCTATGAACTTAGAAGGAAAACCATGAAGATGGATGCACCCAAGAAGGAAAGGAGCCTGGCATTCAGAATCACTGAAGGTGCTGATCTAGAGGAGGATGAAATGACCATGATCACAAAAGACTTCAAGAAGTACCTAATGAAAGAAAAGGGGCCTTCAAGAAGTGGAAGCTACAGCAAACCAAGGGTTCCTTAAAAACAAACCAATGAGGGGTGTTACAAGTGTGGGAATACTGATCACCACATCAAAAACTGCCTTCAATGGGAAATTTAATAGAAGAAGGAAAGAGCTGAACGAAGGAACAGGTTCAACCCAAGAAGAACAAAGGATCAACAAAGACTATGGTTGTTGCCTGGGGAGAAAGCTCAGATGAGGACTCAGAGGGTGAAGATGGATATGAACAAGCACTTATTGTAATTGGAGAATCCGATGAGGAATCTAAGGTAAGTATAATTCATCTAAAAGACAAGATTAAATTTTTGTCTAAAGAAAGGCTATCTGAGCTACTCCTGGATTTCATTGATGAATCTAAGGATCTAAATAATGAAAAGGAACAACTGTCTATATAGTGTGTGATTTTGAAAGCTAAGTGCAAAAATCTGAAACTTAGGGCTACTGAAAGTGAAAGTAAAAATACTGAATTAAAGAACCAGGTTCATGAACTTGACACCACTATCCTAGAGCTTAGATCTGAAAACCTAAAATTGAAATTAGGTACTGGTAAAAAGAAAGTTGATCACACACAACTCACTTTAGAAGAAAATGTAGGAAAAATGAAAGATGAGTTATACAAAAGAGATGAGCAGATAAGAGTCCTTAAGGAGGATCTAAACAAGGTTAAGCACGAGATAGACAGAACCTGTAAATGGAATAGGTCCTCCGATGCACTTTTATGTCTATATGAACACCACAGTAGCAATAAGAGAGGACTTGGCTACGGGACCTCTGCACCTATGTGGGATCCCAAAAGCAACTACCTCACACTTCTTGAGAACATAATTTGCGCAAACTGTGGTAAAACTGGTCACTATAAATCTAAATATATTGAAAAAGAAAAGGCTAGTCAAAAGAATAAAGAATTTGTTCAAGGGAAAAATAGGCTGGCAGGTTGGGCTAGAAAGAATCTGATTCACCCTTTTGCCTATAGAAAGGGACCCAAACTAGTTTGGGTTCCTAAGACTAACCCTTGATTTTCTTTTGCGGTTCCAAGTGAAGGGGAGCAGCCAAATATGGTACATGGATAGTGGCTGCTCAAAGCATATGACAGGAAGCAAGAACCAGTTCCTTTCACTTGAAGACCTCAAAGGAGGTAATGTCTCATTTGGAAATGGGAAGAAAGGTGAGATCATTGGGGTTGGAAAGGTAGGTAATACTGATTCTCACTCTATTGAGAATGTCAATTTGATAGATGGCCTAAAATACAGCCTAATAAGACAATCACTATTGTGTGATAGAGGTAACTTGGTAGCATTCACCTCTACCAAATGTTTTGTGATTAATCTTACCACTAAAAAGATTGTTTTGCAGGGAAAAGGAGTAAACAATACATATTTGTCCACAGAAAATGAACTCACTTACTTAAGTGTGTTGGACAATGATCCCCTCCTTTGGCACAAGAGACTTGGGCATGCCAGTCTAAGTCAACTAAACAAACTAATCTCCAAGGACTAGGTGATAGGACTGCCTAACATTAAATTGAAGGAAGACAGAATTTATGAGGCTTGTGCAAGGGGGAAGCAGGTAAGATCCTCTTTCAAAAGCAAGAAAATGGTAAGCACCACTAGAACGATGGAACTGGTCCATATGGATCTCTATGGTCCAATGAGAATATTAAGCAGGGGTGGTAAAAGATATGTGATGGTGCTTGTTGATGATTACTCTAGGTTTACTTGGACATTGTTTTTAACATCCAAAGATGAAGCATTTGACATGTTTACTTCTTTTGTTAGAAAAACTCAGAAACAACTAGGTAATCAACTTGCATCAATTAGGTCTGATCATGGTACTGAATTTGAAAATGCTAAGTTTGCTAAATTTTTTAATGCTACATCATAAATAGTTGCATGACTAGACCTCTTGTTAAGAAGATTCCCTATGAATCATTTAAAGGTAGAAAGCTAAATATATCCCATCTTAGGGCATTTGGATGCAAGTTCTTTGTGCACAACAATGGCAAAGACTCCCTAGGTAAGTGTGATCCCAAAAGTGATGAGGGAGTATTCTTGGGATACTTTTTACATAGTAAAGCTTATAAGATATACAGTAAAAGAACTATGTGCGTAGAAAAAAAGTGTATATGTTATTTTATTGAAAAACTAATATTCTTTCTAAGAGGCAGGAACAAGATAATGAAGAGATTGGGCTGATAAGAAATTCAAATGGTGAAACCACAGTCCATCCTGAATATGCATCACAAGAAGGAACAGGTGATGGAACAGGTCCTTCCACCCAGGGCAACATGACAGGGGGAACTGACTAGAGAGGAATTGATCCTCAAACCTCAGGTGAACCTATTCCTCAGTAACAAAACCATGAAGGAAAATCCAAAGAAATTGACACTCCTATTACAACATCCACAAAATTGGATATAGATGAACCTGGTTTATCTGTTGATCAGAAGTTGTATAGGTTTAATGATTAGTTCTTTTTTATATCTCAATACTAGCAGACTTGACATTGTGTGCAGTGTAGGTCTTTGTGCTCGATTTCAGTCAAATCCAAAGGAGTCCCACTTGACTAATGTAAAGAGAATATTGAGATGCTTGAAAGGCACCACTGACATTTGCCTTTGATATACAAAAGGTAGTAATTTTAACCTAGTGGGATATGCTGACGCTAATTATGCAGGTTTCCTAGTGGATAGCCCTATCTACTGCTCAAGTTGTGTATGTTGTTGTTGCTTCATGATTGTGCTCAATTGTTGTAGATCAAGAAACAGTTGATGGATTTTGGTATTGAAGTTGGTTGCATCCCTATTTTCTGTGATAACACTAGTGCTATTAGTATGACTAAGAATTCGATTCATCATAAGAGAACTAAGCACATAGATGTTAGACACCATTTTTGAGGGACAACTACGAGAAAGGCTTGATCACTGTGGAGTTTTGTGCTACTGACAAGCAAATTGCTGACACCTTCACAAAAGCCTTAAGTAGAGATCACTTTGAGAGGAATAGGTTGGAATTAGGGATGATTAAGATCACCTAAAAGGACCAGTTCAAGGTTAAACGAAAAAAATGAAAAAAAAAATATAAAAAAAATATATTTGGTTAGAAACTGTAAATTGTGTATAGTTAGATTAAATCTTGCTCAGTCTCATACTTTTCATAGTATACTCTTGTGCCATGTGTTAAAATGACTCATTAATCTCTAATGATATTTTCTCTATTTTGGCAAATTTAGACTATATTTGAATCATGAGCAGAGTCCTACCAAATACCAAAGTTCTTGTGAACTTATATGTTACAAGTGAACCGGTTACGTTTAAGACTCCTGACCGTATTAAACTACCTAGATTCTTTTCAGTCTGCTACTCAAAGGGAAGAAAGTGGTTCTTTCGAAATTGAACATGCATCTTATGATTCTAAAGTTTCTCCTGAGACAATTTCTAAAGTTGCTACAGATTTGGAAACTAGATTTGTAGGATCTATAGCAGGTGTTAAGACTACAGAATCTGGAGAAATTAGTGGTAAAAATGAAAAACAAAAAAAGGAGAGCAAGGGTGAGTACTGTGAGGGGAAAGGGGACAAGAGTGGCTGATTGTTTACCCACTCCTGTATGTTTAACCAAAGACGCATGTGCAATGGTTACTTGGGGAGATGAACCTGGTTCATCCGTAGAGGAAACCCTCGCAAGACCTGCAGATGAAAGTGACTGAAAGCTATAATCCAGCTTCTTAATAGAGTTATTAATGGCACCAAAACTCATACCATTCCCTATGGCTTCATTCTCACAACTGTGCTTGCACATTTCAATATACCTATGAAAAGGTGGGAGGTTAGTACAAGCATGGATCATTTTTGGGGTAATACTCTGCTTGCTTGCGATATGAAGTCAATGTCACTCCTAAAGAACCTAGTTCATCCAAAAAGGTACTAGTGAATATCAAGGTCAGAGCCTTGGTGCAAAAAAAGTGGGGCAAAGGATGCTGAGATTGAAAGGCTGAAGAAGAAGTTGGTTGAGATGGAGACTAAGAGAGATGCTCTCAGAATAGGCTGGCAAGAGAAAAAGAGAAGAATGATGGCATTCTTCAAGGTGTGTTGAAACTCCTCCAAGTTAAAAACCAAGCACCTAGTTCTTCCCAGCCTTAAGCCTCCTAGCCTATTGTAGATTAACCAGTGAACCAGTTAGGGATTTTTTGTTTCTTTTGCTCATGTCTTCAGTATTTTTATTTCTTCTTATGTTTTGTGGTAGAATCTTATCAATCATCAATGAAATTCACTGTCTTTTGCTCTAACTGTTTGTTTATATTTCTTTGATGGTTAAAATTATTAGCTTGATCTATGATGATTAATCCATGATTGCATTTGAAGTAGTCTCAGTGGCCATGAGTAAGCTTTAAAATCTGGTTATCTCACATTTTTATGCAACTTTTCGATGATGCCAAAAGAGGGGAAAAGTTGTGCTTTAAACAAGTGATGTTTATAACCTAATGTACCTGGTCCTTGATGATAAGTGATAAAAAGGAAAAATGTTTCTAACATTGTGTTGATGTTGAGCTGAGTTAAAACAGGGCCTAAACTTACGAAAAGCATAGAGTTGAGTTTTTTATGCAACTTTTCGATGATGCCAAAAGGGGGAAAAAGGTTGTGCTTTAAACAAGTGATGTTTATAACCTAATGTACCCAGCCCTTGATGATAAGTGATAAAAAGGAAAAATGCTTCTAACATTGTGTTGATGTTGAGCTGAGTTGAAATAGGGCCTAAGCTTATGAAAAGCACAGAATTTGTCATCATCAAAAAGAGAGGAATTTTGTTGGCCCAAGTAAAGGTTAGTTTTGAAGTCTGAAAAAGGAACTCAGGATGAACTAGGTCCATCCCTCAGGTGCACAAAAATGGGCAGATTCGAGTATGTGGGTTGCACGTGAAGGAGATAAGCTTAACTTGGTGTATTTAATATCTCCTGATCGAAAAGGTTGCATAATTGATAAGTAGAAGGACTCCTTAATCAAAGAGAACACTATCCAAGATAGGGAAGGAGTTAGAAGTTGAAATCAACTAGAACTCTTCCACCAAGGAAGAGTTGCATCAGAACTCTAGTTATTTCTGCATCTACTAACTCTATAAATTACAGGATGTTCTCACATTACAGTTGTTGCACAAAAACGTAGAAGTTAAACGTGAATTGGGAGCAAAATAGCAAGGCTTTTTGCAAGCAGTTCGTGCGTGATTCAAGTGTGCAAACCTGAAGCTACATAAACCATATTGAAGAAACAGCTCCATAAAGAGTTTTATGTGTCTTTCTTTATTTCTAGTTCAATTGTAGAAGGTGTTTTCATATTGTACTTTTCAGCTTTATCTAGAAACAATTGTAATAGGTACTTTGAGTATTCAAGTTAGAGTTAACTTGAAGTTGTCGTAACAGTTAGAGGTTGGTTGCTACAACGGGATTAGAGGTAATCCTTAGGTTTACAAAGAGTTTTGTAAATACTATTTTGGCTCAGTGATTTAGTGAAGTGTTGGGGAAAATCCTACTGAGTAGTAGGTCGTGGTTTTTCTAGCTTTTGAGCTGGGTGTTTTCCACGTAAATATACTTGTGTTCTTTATTTTCTGTATTTATTATTCCGCAAACAGAAGTAGTTGGAACACCTAGAAGAACCAGTTTCTTCTATAGTTCGGTTAAGCGAAAATTGGGTACCACACAAATCACCCCCCCCCCTCTTGTGTGGTATTGACGCTTAAAACATCAACACCCTAGAAGACGAGCACGAGCATCACAAAATCTCCACCAGCCTCCACAAAATTTTCAACTTATAACCCACATCCAAGCTAGGGGTATAGAGGGTAACAAAGGTTGAAAGATAATTTTACACCAATAGGAGAGTCTTATGCAAGCTTGTTTGAGAAATTAATGCATTATGACCTGATTGCACCTATTCCTCCAAATCATGTGGACCCGCGTGAAAGAAGCTTTGACCCTTCTAAAAGGTGTGAATACCATTCCAATGGCCAGGGGCACAATGTTGAAAGCTGTCGGGATTTGAAAAGAGAAATAGAAAGGATGATCCAGGAAAAGCTGATTGTGATCCAAGATAGTGACACCCAGAATATTGTGCAGAATCCTTTACCTGCACATGATGATGTTCACTTTGTGGGGATGAATTTCTGGTGACATGGAGTATGAGAATCCTCTCGGGAACTTGCCGACTGAAATTGGAGAAAGCCATGGTGATTCTGATGAGCAAATTTGTCGCTAAATGTCAAGCTTAGCAATTGAAAAGTCATTCTCTCCTCATTAGGAAGGAATCTTGGTAGTTTGTTTTGATGTTTTTTCTACTATCTGGGTTATTTCAGGGTTGTCATCCAGTTTTTATTTGTTTTATTGAGTCAAACCCTTCTATCCCTCTATTTTGTTTGTGTGAGTCTTGTCTATTTATTTTGTTGCTATTTTCATTAACGGGTTATTTTAGGGTTGTAACTCGGATTTTAGGTTGTTTGTCTTGTTGTTTACTCAATGAAATACAGTTTATCCTTTTGTGTCATTCCATGCTTAGTTCTTTTCCCACTAGTTTTAATAACATGACATGCATGCGGAATTTTTGGCCAGATCTTAGAAAGTTGATTTAAGCTTGAATTGGACAACTGAGAAAAAGATATTTTTGAGGATGAAAAAGAGTTGAAATACCTTGGAATTAAGCCTGAGTAAAATTCAAGTGGAACTAGAATAGTCATACACGTGGAGGTTAAGAATCTTTACCTTCAAAATCATTGTGAATATCGGGTTGAGGAAGAATCAATTGAAGTTTGTTGAAAAGTTGGACATTAAGGGATGGAGAGTGTATTGTGACCATGGCAAACCAAGAAGACAGACATGTTAGTCAATGCTGTGATCGCGAAAAGATACTATGTTTGCGTTCTCGAGGCTGGGAGGCTCTTTTTCTGCTATCCAAACACTTTATACCCTTTGTTACCCATTTTGAGCTTATGTTATTTTCTTTGATCACCCTTTTTTGGAATCAAGTTTAAAGTCATGATTCAAAAAACAAAAAAATATAAAAAATAAAGTTCATGTCCCAAGAGTACAAACTGGGGCAATTATTAGAAAGTTCAAGTGAAAAAAAATGAAAAAGAAAAGAACCGGCAAAGGTTCATGCCCCCAGAAAATAGAAGCTGGGGCAACTTGTTTTGAAAACAATAAAAAAAGACAAAAGGAAAAAAGGATAAAGAAAAAGAAAGAAAGATGAAAAAAAATAATTAAGTCAGATGTTTGAACTACGTTCAACCTGATTCCTTTAAAAATAAAAGGATAAGTAGGCAGCCTCACGGTTCGGTCTAACAAATAAGAATTCAAAAAAAAAATCAAAAAAAATCCCCAATATCTGAAACTAGGGTAAAGATTTTATTTTACTTTTGAAAGAGTCGATTCCAAGAGTTGTAAGTCTACAACCCTTCATTTTGAGTCTATATTGAGCCTTCATGCCGACCCTTCTATCCAACCCTATCCAAAACCTTCCAAATAAAGACCTCCCGATATGCCTTCAAGAATGCCAAGAGAAGCATGCAATGAGCAACGGTTGTCACGCAACATAGAACACCGTCAAGTTGCTCACAAAAAAGGGGGAAGAAATAAAAAGAAAAATGAGAGAGTCTTACTAGTGAAAACCTTCACGGACACTGTAAGCCGACGGTAAGCAGAGATGAATAAATGAGAGAGACTTGTTGGTGAAAACCCCTCGGGGCACCACTAGTCGAAAATGATTCGTGAAGCTGATGCAAAGAATTGGCATAAACAAGCCTGACTTCAAAGGTCATAAGAATGGTAAAAAGGAAGATTGGATCAGTTTGATAGATCAGGCTGTTGAGTCCAAAATGCATGTCATGATCATTAAGGCTAGTTATTGAAAAAAAAGTCTTCCTTCTATCCTTCCGACAGGGGCAATTCTTATTAATACTGCTTCTTTTCATCATTGTGTCCTTCACTCTAAGTCAGTCCTTGTCAAAACAAGCAAGAAAAGATTTCAAAATCTGCTACCGGATTTTCAGTGGCATAAAATAAATTTGGCCATCACACTCAGTTGTTACTGTCAACATTCCTTGAGGATTCATGCAAAGGCTCCCCTAAGAGACTCTTGTCAGCCAACTTGGTGTAGGCAAATATAACTTGTGATTCTCTCTGACAGACAAATTGCTCAAAACATAGGGAGTCATTCAAGATATCAGAGAAGGTCACCAAAAAAAGATCTCCAGTTGGGATAAGGCTGATTGAGCCACAAATACAAATGGTACTAGATGTGAAACAATTAGGGTTGATGCAGAGCAAGAGTCTCTTGAAATCGACTCAAGCTGATTGAGCAGAAACCAAGCTGCCCAAGACTCAAGGCCACAAACCTACCACCATTTTCAGCACTGACAAATTTTTTTTTGTGTGAAACAGGAACAAAGCAGTGCAAGAAAAGTGGTTCAAAAAAAGGGAAAAAAGAGAGAGAAAAAAAACAAAAACAAAAAAGATAAGAAAAAGAAAAGAAGAGAAGAGCCGACAAAGGGGTGTTTCTCAAATCTTTGCCTTTATTTGTCTTGCTATTGTGCATAAAAATCTTGCCATTGATCTTCACATTTTTTTCTCCTAGGATAAAAAGTCCTAGTCTGATGGATTTTCCTCCTATTAGAAATCTTACTCTGATGAATTTTTCTCCTAAGATAGAAGACCTAGTCTGATGAACTTTCTCCTAGGATCAAAATCTTAGTCTGATGAATTTTAAGAATCTTAGTATGATCAATTTTCTCCTAGGATAGAAATCTTAGTCGGATGAACTTTTCTCCTAAGATAACAAAAAGGGACCTAGTCTGATGAATTTTCTCCTAGGATCAAAATCTTAGTCTGATGAATTTTTCTCCTAAGATAGAAACCTAGTCTGATGAATTTTCTCCTAGGATAGAAATCTTAGTCTGATGAATCTTTCTCCTAAGATACCAAAAAAAAAAGATAGAAAACCTAGTCTGATGAATTTTCTCCTATGATAGAAATCTTAGTCTGATGAATCCTTCTCCTAAGATAACAAAAAAGGGACCTAGTCTGATGAATTTTCTCCTAAGATAGAAATCTTAGTCTAATGAATCTTTCTCCTAAGATAACAAAAAGGGACCTAGTCTAATGAATTTTCTCCTAGGATCAAAAACTTAATCTGATGAATCTTTCTCCTAAAATAAGAAACCTAGTCTGATGAATTTTCTTCTAGGATAGAAATCTTAGTTTGATGAATCTTTCTCCTAAAATAACAAAAAAAGGACCTAGTCTAATGAATTTTCTCCTAGGATCAAAAACTTAATCTGATGAATCTTTCTCTTAAAATAGGAAACCTAGTCTGATGAATTTTCTTCTAGGATCAAAATCTTAGTATGATGAATCTTTCTCCTAAGATAGGAAACCAAGTCTGATGAATTTTCTCCTAGAACAGAAATCTTAGTCTGATGAATCTTTCTCCTATGATAACGAAAAAAGGACCTAGTCTGATGAATTTTCTCCTAGGATCAAAATCTTAGCTTGATGAATCTTTCTCCTAAGATAGGAAACCTAGTCTGATGAATTTTCTCTTAGGAATAGAAATCTTAGTCTGATGAATCTTTCTCCTAAGATAACGAAAACGACCTAGTCTGATGAATTTTCTCCTAGAATCGAAATCTTAGTCTAATGAATCTTTCTCCTAAGATAGAAGACCTAGTCTAATGAACTTTCTCCTAGGATAGAAATCTTAGTTTGATGAATCTTTCTACTAAGATACCAAAAAAAAACAATCTGATGAATCTTTCTCTTAAGATTAAAACCTAGTCTGATGAATTTTCTCCTAGGATAATAATCTAAAAAACAGTTTGGATTTGAGAAGAAGGGGTCAATTTTTAGTTTTCTTAAGTTATTAATCTTTGGTGTTCTTGAAATCAGGGGTCCCGCCTGGAGAATGGAGTCACTTTTTACTTTAGTCAGGCTTAATTTATAGTTTTCTGCAAGCTCAATCGCTTTTAGGAGATGCACATCCTAGTCGAGTCTTCAATTGCATCCTTCATCAATAGCATAGGTGATTCATAGGTCTGCTAACAACTCTCAAATCTTCCTAGTGCAAACTGGGGCAGAAATTTTTTTTTTGTTTTGTCTATTTTGTTGTAGTAGCAAGCGCCCACCTGGAAAACAAGAGAATTTATTTCAAAATTATTTCAAGTTCCAAGTTAGTAGCAGGCGCCCACCTGGAGAACAAGGGAAGTTATTGCAGAATTCAATCCAAGTTAGAAGTAGCAGAAGCTCGCGGCAAGAATGCGAGTCAACAATCCAAGATGACCAACAAAAGTAGTCTTAATCCAAAAAAAAAGTGAATCCAAAATGCAGAAGCAGAAAAAAAGATGTGAACTGCTCAAGACGTGGTTGAGGTCATGAGCGGTACATGTCCGGTCTTGATCCGAAGAAGTTGAAAAAGGAAAGAACCAGTACCTGCAGCTAACAAGCATCAAGATTCATATCAGAGCCTGCATGAAGAACCATTCAAGACTCAAGATCAAGCTTCAGAAGACTCATAGATAGGAATCTTGTAAATCGTATCTGATAGGCTTAGTTAGTCTTTTCAATTTTGATTTTTGATGTAATAATAGGACGGCGGACCGGAACCTCAACGGAACGGAACATCACTCGGCTCTCCACCTCGGTACACTTCATCACCTCATTCACTTCAAAACTACACGTGGCCTGATTCCTTTAGAGCCAAGGATATGTAGGCAGCTCAAATACCAGTGCTCGGTCACATTCTCCTTTCTCTTAGTTTTTGGTCTCCCTAAATAAGGGTCGGGTCAAAAAACCTGTCTCGTCGTTCTTTGTCTGAAAACTCTTCGCGTTTCCAGTCAAAGAGGGGCAGCTGTTGACATGTAATTTTTTACCCTCCCCAAGATTTTACACATTTTAGCGTAAATATTTAATTTAGGTTTAGTATCGCTATTTTAAATAGTATTGACTCTTTTACTTTATTTTTATCACAAAACATAAAAAAATTACAAAAAACTATATTTCAACTTTAGGTTAAAGTCAATTAGTATATTTATATTTATAGTATTATAACATTCGAAAATAAAAAAAAATTAGTTTCACTCGTAGTATTTAGTTTTATATTAGTTTATTTTAATTTAGAGTGATTTTTACATTTTCATAGATACATTGCGTTATTTGGTCTTTTTAGCCTAAGTTCAAACCCAAAAGACATGGTCCAACCCAATTACCTTTTGCCAATTCTTCCCAACCCATTAGCCCACTTAAGTGCAAGATTTAATCCTAGCCATCTATTTTCTTCTAATCCAATGGTCATTATCCCTTCCTACCTCCATATAAAATACGCAATTATAAAAACCCTACCCTAATTCCTCTAAGCTAGCAGCACCCCACCGGATGGAAAAACCTTCAGCGACCTATCCTCATCTCTAAGGTCCAAGGAGTGCCGCTGCCTTCTTGAAGGAGGACCTCCACTTCCCATTAAAAAGATGAGTAAAGGACCTAATTCCTAAGGCTTGGTATTAGTGACAAATGCCACAGGAACAGAGGATATTCTTAAATGTTAAAGGTACAAAAACCAATTGGATAGCAATGAATCAAATTGGGGTCAAAATTTGCAAACCAATGCTTACTTGTTGGCCAAGCCCTTTCTTTTAGAGTCACCACCAGTGATCGACGCAATTCTGCTTCTTATGACATAGCACCAGCTAATTGGAAATTTGGCCAGACTTTCCAGGAAAGTGGTGTATTGCCGAGTAATTATTTCCCTTAAGAAGAATTATTAGCTCTTGAGGCAGTGGGAGTTTGAGTTCGAGCATTCCGACTTCGAAGTCGAAGTTCCGATTTGTAATTTCGGGGTTTCGGTCCAAGGATTATTGCTTGTTTAGCCCGATTGATTTGCAATTTTCAGCTTGGTTCGTCAATAAAAGGTTCATTTCTCACTTTTCATTCTCATTTTATTGTGTTATGATAGCTCGGTGCACGTGTTGGTTGATTTGTGATTAGCATGTCTTAGTTTTCATTTAAATTGTTTTAATTTATTTTTATTTCGATTGTGATGGATGTAGTCTTGGGTTCTTGAATAAATGCTTTTAATCAGGTAGATGGAAAAATTGGAGTTGTTTCTTTCTTGGCAAGGAATAAGAATGGGCCATAAGGCGGGTTTTGGACTATAAGGAATCTAGCCAAGTAATAGACCATGTTAGCTAGCCTATTTTCCCCAATAATATCTTGTTTATAAATTTGGCCTCGCAACAATCTCAAAGATTAGGGAAATAATTTAAATGCGCTAGTTGCTTTAGACGTGTTATAATAAAATTATCATAGCTATGGGTACGGTTCCCGTGACGTAGTTGTGATACATAATGTCCAAATCCGGGGGTACATTTATGTGACCCGGCCACAACAACTAATCATGTTAATAATTTAAACATGTTGTAAATCGTGGGTACGGTTCCCGTGACACGATTCGCAATGTGTACCAAACAAACAAGTGTACCACATTCGTAACTTGTTCCAGAATAATTTCGTAAGTAATTAAAAGCGGTCAAAAGCTAAAAAAGCACAATAGGTATAAAACATGTCATTAATCAGATAATTAGGCCAATTATTAATAGTTAAGCGATCGTGCTAAAACCACGGAACCCAAGAATTCCTAAAACCTTTTTCCAGATTAACAAAATTCATTACCCAGATTTCTGTATTCGCAGACCATAAATAAAAGTCAAACTTCCTCGATTCGGGATTTTAAACTGGTGACTTGGGACACCATAAATTATCCCAAGTGGCGACTCTGAATTTGAATAAATAATCATGTTTTGGTTATTGTCACTTAAATTGGAAAAACTCCCTTATATACCCCTCGGGTGGTAAAAGGGAGGTGTGACAGACCACATCTGCGGGGATTGGCTCTGGCGCGTCCCCAGGGTTTAGTGGTCGTGCATCAATACCTGGAACAACTACACCATTCTCTCCATGGTCCTCAAGACGGTTGTTTTCATATGCATTCACTGAGTTAGACATTTTGACCTGAAATCGAAGATCTTGGACAAGAAAAAGTGTAAAAGATAACTTGCTTTATGGAGTGAACCAGCAAGAAAATAATCACTATTATTTTTAGCCCCACGGTGGGCGCCAAACTGTTTACCTTGAAAATGGTAATTACAATTAAATTTGATTTTGTAATTCTAAAAATACATGATCTATTTTTTACGCTAGTTGTTTTGGCAGTAGATGTTAAGTAATAGATTAAGAAACGAGATAAGAGCTTGTAGATAGTATAATGACCAAAACAAAGGGCTGAAAGTCGGGGCCTCGAGCTGACGTATACGGGCCTCGAAGTCGAGTCGGATGCTTGGCTAGGAGCAATAGAGGGGGGATTAACAGTTATGATAGCTTTGATGGAAGCCTTTTATGATTAATAGTGGGAAATAAATGAAGAACAATAAATAGAACACTAAGAATATAAGCAATAAATGAAAGCAATGAGATCAAGAGAATATGTTAGAGAGCAGAAAGAATGTTCTTGTGCATTCAATATTGAGCATAATCCCCCTTACAAAATGGCAAGGATCCCATTTATATATGAGGGGGAATCCCAACATAGTACAAATGCATTTATTACCAAGATACATGGTTAGTACAGCTATTCAATCTTGCGCTAGCCAAATAGACTAGGCCAGCTTTAGTCACATGCCTTTGGGAGCCTCCCACTTTTTCCCCATAACTATCGATCTACGCAGCCTAGAGGCTGGACGTCGACAACTCCTCGGGTGTTATTCTCGACCATAATCTCGAGCCTATAGAAACGTGTTTATGAAGCGTCATAGTGATCGAAAATTAGACTCTCTGATTTTACCCATACAGACTTCAAGGTATACCTGCTCGATGTTCACAAGCCTCAGAGTCACCTTATGTTATCTTCTCATTATTGTTTATCCTTTTAACAGGCAATGTTGTATTTGAGATTTTAGAGCGTTCTGTAGAACTTATGACTCAGTTCCACCGATTTTGGGGATTTGTTATTGATGCTCCATTTTGGAGTTATTATGAGCTTATCAGTTTATTTTATTATCTCAGTTTTGGTATTTTTATCAACCTATCAATGAATGTTAGGCTTACCTAGTCTTAGAGACTAGGTGACATCACGATATCCAAAGGGGTCATGACAAGTTGGTATCAGAGCTCTAGGTTCATAGGTGTTATGAGTCATAACCAAGTTTAATAGAGTTGCGGATCGATACGGAGACGCATGTGCTTATCTTCGAGAGGCTACGAAACTGTTAGGAAATTCCACTTCTTTGATTCCTTATCGTGCAAATTGGTTGACTTTGAAATCTGAATCTCTATCTTTCTATTCTCTCATTGATGGTGAGGACACTCATTGTTGGATCCGATGATCAGACACTCGTGCCCCCTGTAAGAGACGCGTGAGGTCGGGGCCGGGACAGAGGTCGAAGAGATGCACATGCTTCAGCCAGAGCACTTTCCTGAACAGTGATTGAGGAGCCACTAGTAGCTCCGATTGGGGGATAGGCACCCGAGGTGCCTGTTACTGCCCCTAGACTTTAGGAGACCCTAGCATAGTTGTTGAGCATGTTCGGCACTCTAGCTTATGCGGGATTGATTCCCCTTCCACCAGCTATATCTCAGGATGTGGGAGCTACTCAAGCTCCCGCGACCTGTACTCTGGAGCAGTGGGTCCACATTGATCAGGTCCCGGGTGTCATGACATCATAACCTGTTATATCGGTTCAGCCCGAGGTTAGGCTAGAGGCATCTTAGGAGGAGCAGAGAAGACTTGAAAGTTTTAAGAAGTATGATCCTCCTACTTTTAGTGTCACAACTATCGAGGATGCACAGGGTTTTCTAGAGAAGTGTCCATCATATTCTTTGCACCATGGGTATTGTGGAGGTGAGCGGAGTTACTTTTACTATATTTTAGCTGTCAGGAGCAGCGTATCGGTGGTGGCAGGCTTACGAGGAGGGTAGGCCAACTGATGCAGCCCCACTCACTTGGGCTTAGTTTTCAGAGAGGTTTTTGAGAGAGTTTATCTCCTGACCCTTCGTGATACATGGCGCACCGAGTTTAAGCTACTGCGTCAGGGGACTATGTCAGTGCCAGAGTATGCTATCAGATTTAGTGAGTTGTCCCGGCATGCACCTGCCTTGGTGTAACACCCTGATAAGTTTCAAAATGTTTAAAGATTTTAAAGAAGATCGACGTGTGCTAATTATAATAATTCTTGTGTGAGCAAGGGCTAATGATATAAATGATACTGCTTAAACATGATAATATGTGTACAAGGTATATTAGAAATGGTTTATGATCTAAGAAGAGTACTAAGGCTAAGTCAAGTTGGAATCCATATGATGGGCTAAGTTTCAAATGAATTCGCACAAGACTTATTTTTAACTGAGCATAATTCTTATGATATAAAGTGTTATATGGTTTATGACCTATAAAACGAAAGGTCTATATGTCTAGTTTCTAATGCTTTAAACCATTCATCATTTGGATACTTGCACAATGAGTTATGGACTTTTTACCAGAAGGTGAGTGCGTAGGATGTAGATAGCTACGCAACCCGCATAGGCTACATAGCAGTTGCGTATCCAATTTCAGATTTTTGCCAAGGGAAGGTCTCTGATAGGTTTTATGCGTATGCTACCCAACTTTAGGGGCCATTTTAAAAGGGTTGAAACATGGGTTTAGAGAAATAATAAGTTAGTTCTTCAACTTGGAATTGATTTCTAGAGAGAAGGAGGAGCTCTTCCACCATAATACACTTCAACGTAAGTTATTTTGGTACAAAGATGATTACATAATATCATTTAGTGATAATACTAACATTATTATGGATCAAATCCATAGGAAATGGGTTAAATCTTCAAGAACGCCAAAAAGAGGAAAAAAGGAGATTCTTCCACCAAGAGGTAATCCATTCACTTGCACCTCATATATGTTATATAATTGAAGCATGGGTAGCATGTTTATGAAATTTATTTGAAATTATAATTATATACTATAGGAACCCTAAGAGTGGGTCTTGAAAATGATATTTTGGGGAAAAAAAGAAGATGAATAGTGATGAATTGATATAAATGGAATTGTTTTGAGTTTCTAATGATTCCAATAGACTTTATAACTTAATTGATGAATGAATTGAATGGGGAATCACCATTTGGATAAGATATAACACTAGTTCTTGAAATTGGTGTTTTTAAGCCTAGAGTTTTGTTGGGGAAGGAAATGATAGTGACTGGATGATGTTAGATAATTAACGTAGTATCATTAATGACTCCAAATGAGTATTAAATGATAAGAATGGAATTGCATAGATAATTTCGGATGGTTGAAGGCTTGTTGCCGAATTGTGAAGCCTAAATGGATATTTATGAATCTTTTTGTATTTATTTTGATACAGTTGAGATATATAATGGTAGATATTGAATTGTAAGAGATATTAGAGATTCTTAATCAATTGGAGCATTGTAGTATTTTTGACGTATGAAGTTTGAGGTAAGTTGATTAAGACTTACTCTTCTTGAAGGAATCTCTCCAAAAATATGTTTTGAGTTGATACATTGTATTATTTGTAAATGTGCATCTGTACTTGTGGGGACAAGCGAGAAAGATTTCACCATGTATTTCTAAATTTGTCTCCTATGAAGTGTCATGTAATTTTAAAAAAAAATCTTATTTTCAAAATTTGTTGGCAAATTGACACTTATGAAAAATATTATAAGTTTTATTATAATTTATATTTTGATAAGAATATAAAATGCTTGAGTGTTAAAGATATGTTTTCATGAAAAAGTTTGTCTTTTGAAATTTCAACAAAGGAATAGCACTTGTTGTAGTTTTAGATTGATGTTAAATTGCTAAAGGCTTTAACATACAAAAGGTTATTCATTTGATTTTGTTCAAATGGTTTGGATTGACTATGAAAATCATGATTTGATAAAAATAGATCATTTGAGTTTATTATGCTATGAATCTATTTTTGATTTGTAAAATATTTTGGGAGTTACTAGTGGAGACCACCGAGATTGGTTTTAATGTTGAGTTCGTTACCATGGAATTGCACGTGCCGGTGTAGGGACACATTCCAAGGCTAAGCCGAGGTTTGTAGGACAAAGTCCCCCATTGAGAGGGAAAATGATCATTACTTAAAGTACTGAGGTTAAGTCAACTCGTATGGCACTATGGGAAGCCACCCAGACAAGTGGGGTCGAATACTTGTTGCAAGGTCGATCATGTAGTAGTTGTTCATTATGTCAGTGTCAGTATAGTATTCCCAGTGAAAGGTAAAGAAGAATTTCTTATATTTAGGCCTAAGGAACCGAAAGTGATTTCAACGACTTAGTGAAATTGAAATGATTTTGTATGATTTTATTAAAAATCTTAAATTGATATAAATTTCTAAGAATTTATATCATGATTTATATTTCACTTGTCTTTTCATTTGAAATGATAAAGAGCATGATTTATATAATTGTTTATTACTTTACATCAAATATTGGTTGCATCATTTTTGTAAAATTCTTTTCCCAGGAACTTGAGTTAGAGAGAGTCTATGATACTTATTGAGTACCGTGATGGTGTACTCAGCCCACAGGGGCCCCTCTTCAGGGCTCCGCTCACTTTACATATTTCAGGATGAGGGGTATATTACATGGCATGCAGATATGGCTAGGATGACTCTTTTCCCAAAGTATACGGTGAGGAACTACTCCTATTGCATGGTAGCTATCATGTTGTCTTTATATTTTATGTTAGTCGGGCATTGGCCCAAATATTGAGTTCTATTGTTTATATAGAGGCTTCATAGATAGCTGTGAAAATTTGTAGTATGGGATTGTACGCGACATACATGAAAGATAGTTATTTTACTTAGTCACATTGTTATGATTATGAGAGGCTTCATGTATTGTTAAATTGGAAAAATATTACATCATTTAACTTGAATTTATATATGATTTTCAAAGAGCTTCCAAAATTAAATTGATTTTCATGCATATGGTTTGGGTGCATCATATGTGTTGGTTCGCTCGGGTCGGATAGTATGCCGGTTGTGTCGCGCCCCCCTTTTTTCCCTCCACGGGGAGATAAGTCCGGGTTCCGACGTTCATGGGGGTAATAACTCATCTCCTTTTAGAATTTTGGATTTTTGAAGAGTCGTCACCTAACGGATTATGGTGCGTGCGTTAGGGCACCTAGAGTAATTAACTCATAGACTAGTTTGCATTACCAGAGATTAGGGTAAGTGCTCAAAATAACCTTGAGGGGAAGGTGTTAGGCACCCCTCTCAGTCCACAATGGTGGGTCCCGACCGAACTTATACTTATGAATTAGTCCTATTTGGCAAATAAATGGTTTAAACACATACTTGCAAATAAAGGCATGTTTTGGACATCGTATGACTCAAGTAATGAGACAAAAGGAAAGGACTTGAACAAATTGCATATATAGAGAAAAGTAAATTTAAACATCGGGGATTGGGAAAGAGGGGTCCTAGATTGGTTAGCCTACAGGATCATCCCACGCAATGCCTGGTAATCACTCCTCAATGAGGGGCTACATGTGACATTAGCGTGTAGGCATCATATCCTTACTACCCAATTTCCTCCCCTTGGTCATAACCTAAAGCACTCTAGCAACCTTAAAAATGTCTTATGCATGCATTATCTATCCCTTCCTCGTGGTCCTGGAGGTATTTAGGACCTTTAACTAGGGTAGTTCTAGAACTTCCTAAGGTTTTAAAGGATAAAAATCTAGGCGTCAATCAAAAACAGTTAGGACTGCATTTAAAGAGAACAATTACAGGCTTACAGTCACCTCACCAAATATAACAAGCAAATGCACGTCTTCAAACAACAGTCAGGTGTTTAAGAGAAAATCTTAGAACATGATATCTAGATGAGCAGGGATATACGGCATTGAATTAGGACAAAGTGCCAAAGACTTATTTAGCTTGCCTACTGATTTTACACCTCTTAAATCAGCAGAGTCTCAAATAGCAAGGCACAGTTTTAAAGTTGCAGAAATTTAATCGCCCTATAGGCTTGCCTAAGCGCATAACAGTGGTGTCCTAAGAGCATGATATCTACATTGATTAGAAATGCAGTAAAATAGTGAACCGTTTTTAAAACAGACAACTTGAGATCCTATGGACATGCTTTCTAGCGGTATTAATTTAAGGTAGTGTTTGAAAACTCATTTAAGGAAACGGGCAGTTGATTAAACCAATTCAGAGTGAACTAACATGAATTAAACTGATTTTAAGTTCTATAGGCACGATTTCTATTAGAGCTGATTTTAATCCCTATAGGCATGGTATCTAGTTATTAAAGCCATTTAGATCCTATAGGCATGGTTTCTAATATTGTGGAAGTAAAGCAAACATAGCAAATGCATTTGAATTAACACAACCCTATAGGCATGGAATCTACCCGATTTAACCAACGTATATATAATTACCCATCCCTTTTTCACTAAATACCCCAATGTTGTTTACAATAAATATTACAGACTAATGAATTAAATACATAAATGAACGAAAGTTAATCTATAGGGAGCCTGTAGTAGGACCAAATGACTTCCAAACCTCTAATAGCCTCAAATGCCAAAGTTCCATAGCCAATTTTGTGTCCACGTGTGTCAGAGTTCCCTAAGGATCTCAAGGATCCCGGGCAGTGCTCACACCTGGACCTTTTCTCAAATAATAACTAATTTAGATGTAGCATGGAAAGGCCAGCTCTGACATGCCAAAGTTCATAGAGGTCTCAAGGATCTCAAGGCAGTATACATGCCAGAGGGGCAGAACCTAACATTCTAGGAGTAATGTGAGAGTGCATGATGACTTTGAAAGAGTTTGGTAAAACAGTTAGAGGTGAAAAGATTCAAAAATAGTTTTCTTTTTAAAAAAATATTGAGAGTGACTAGTTTTGAGAAGAATGCTAGGAGTAGGAGCAGCGGTTTTGAAATCATTTTGAGGAAAACACACTTAGCAAACAACCCAATTAATCGAGGACTACCCAGGTTCACTTAACAAGCAGGCTTACAAATAATGGGTTAAGGGGATTGGGAAACATATAGGGTTGAGACTACATAAACAGGAAAACGGATACAACAAATGTCCAGAACAACTAGGAGTATACTGAACAAATTAATCATAGACATAGAGAAAGAATGTGATAGAATCATGTTGACAACAAAGATATGATGAACAGAATTGAACATAATCAGGACCAATTGAATGCACTAGAAGACTAAATAACTAATAAAGTCATACCAATTAAAGGGAGGGGTAAGGAAACTAGGTAAACATGCTGGGCAGATATCAAAGAACTTAAATGAAGTCAGTCATGCTAATTACTTATCATGACCCTAACCCAGACCCGGTCGTGATGGCGACTCTCGTGAAGACAAGGCCAGCCAACTATTCCCAATTCGATGTTAAACAGTTAATACATCAGTAAAACAGTCTAAGACATGATTAATAGTATGAAGTAGCAGATAATATCGATAAAAATCTGGAAGTACAACCCAACACAGCCCTAACTAGGGTGTCACAAGTTACAAGCATCTATGAGCCATAATACAAGTCTGCTAGTGTCATAAACTACTACAAATGTTTGAAAAGGAACAAAAGTGCTAGAGGAGTAGAGACACGGGGCTGCGGACGTCAACAACTACCTCGTATCTCTGAAAGGCCCACCTGGAATTGGAGGAAATCAGCACTTTGGAGCGGAGCCAGCAACGCCTGAATCTGCACACAGGGGTGCAGGGAGTAAAGTGAGTACTCCAACTCAGTGAGTAACCAATGTAAATAACGACTGAAAGGAAGAAAACACATAATACACAAGGCATTCTATAATAAAGTAGTAAAAAATCACTTAAAATCAAGTAAAACCATTAAAAATCTCTTCCAACCAGTAAACAAGTAAATGGCAGATAATTAAGATAAAGTAAACAAATAGAAGTTCGCCCCACGGGCACAGTATCCACAAATCCGCCCCTTGGGCAACATCTCAGAACAGTACCAGCCCCTCGGGCTTAATTTCTCATCATAATAGGTACCTGCGCTCACTGGGGGTGTACAGACTCCGGGAGGGGCCCCTTACGGCCCAAGCGCAATAACAAGCCATCTCGTGGCATCAAATTTAGGCCCTCGGCCTCATATCAATCAAGCCACCTCATGGCGTATATATCTTAGGATCGCGGCCTCAAATCAGTATCAGTGTTTCTTCACAACTAGGACATCGGCCTTACTTAGTCAAAAATACTCACAAGCCCCTCGGGCAATAGTAAAACAGTGTTTCTCATCCCAAACATCATTTAAAATATCATTTAAGTCTAAAACTGGGTAAACATGGCTAAGTATGAAAATAGTAGGAAATAACATGATTGAGCTCATGTATAAAGTCAAAATAGTGAGGAAATATCAATAAAAAGCCAAGAAGGATTCAACTAGTTGGCACTAGGACCAAATATGGCATTCATCCCAAGTAATGAGGATAGCAAATAGTTTTCATTCAAATACGCGGTAAAATCATCAATCGGGATGGACCAAGTCACAATCCCCAATAGTGCACGACCCCACGCTCGTCATCAAGCGTGTGCCTTACCTCAATATAGCACAACGATGTGCAAATTCGGGGTTTCAAACCCTCAGAGCATCATTTACAATCGTTACTCACCTCGAACCGACTAAATCTCTAGCTCGCAATGCCTTTGCCCCTCGAATCAGCCTCCACGCACGTTGAATCTTTCCAAAATCAGAACAAGCACATCAACATATGTTAAGGGAACAAAACCCAAGCAAAAACAATCAACAAAGGGCACAAATCCCGAAATTACCAAAACTCAAGCCCCGGGCCCACTTCTCGAAAATCAGAAATTTTTACATCAATAGATTCTTCATCTCCCCACGAGTCTATGCATATCAAGAATGCCAAAATCGGAATTCAAATGACCGCTCAAATCCTCAATTTAAGGCCTCTTAAACTGAAGCCCTAATCCTCTATTTTTAGATTTTTAATTCCTTTAATTTCAGTCTTAATCCATGAAATACTACCATAGAAATGTGTTTTAGGTCCAAAATCCTTACCTTAACGAAGTTCCCTTGAAATCTCCCTTCCAAATCATCCAAAAGCTCTCAAGCAGAAGTCAAAATGGTGAAAACCTTCAAAAATTGTGAAGGCAAGCTTATATACATTCTGCCCAGACATTGTCGCATCTGTGACTCACAAACCGCTTCTGCGGTACCGCTTTTGCGGTCGGACCTCCGCTTCTGCAGAAATTCATTAATCCAGCCTAAACCGTATCTACGGTCCAATCACTGCATCTGTTGTTCCGCAGGTGCGGCCCCCATACCGCATCTGCGGTTCCAGACATCCCTTAGCCTTTCCGCCTCTGCGACACACTCAACGCACCTGCAGTCCCCAAACTGCAGGTGCGAAAACACTAGAAGCAACAAACTTCAGCAGCTGCAATAACCTTCTAACTTCTCCGTTAACCACCCGAAATCATCCCGAGGTCCCCCGAGACAGCAACTAAAAGCACAAACATAACCCAATACCTTATTCAAACTCATTCCAATCATCAAAATACCACAAACAACATAAAATCTACCAAATCACATCGGATTCAAGCCTAAGTTTCTAAATATCTTCCGAAATACGCTTGCGATCAAAAACCCAACCAAACCATGTCCGAATGACCTGAAATTTTACAAACACATCCCAAATAACACAATAAAGCTATTGCAACTCTCAGAGTTCCATTCCGACCCCTATATCAAAATCTTATCTCTCAACCGAAAATCGTCAAAATATCAACTTCGCCAATTCAAGCCTAATTCTACTCCGAACCTCCAAAATCCATTCTGATTACACTCATAAGTCATAAATTACCTCCTGAAGCTAACAGAACCATCAGAACTCACATCCGAGCCCTCTAACACATAAGTCAACATCCGGTTGACATTTCTAACTTAAGCCTTCTTAAAAGAGACTGAGTGTCTCAAACCTTATCAAAACCACTCCGGACTCGATTCGACCAACCCGATACCACAAAACATGGATAACGAAGCATAAAGAAGCAGAAATGGGGAAAATAGAGTGGTAATTCATGAGACGACTGGCCGAGTCGTCACATCCTCCCCAACTTAAACAAACGTTCGTCCTCGAACGAGTCAAGAAACATACCTAAAGCCTCAAACGGGTGAGGATATCTACTCCGCATCTCCTGCTTGGTCTCCCAGGTAGCCTCCTCCACGGACCGACCTCTCCACTGCACTTTCACTGAAGCTATATCCTTTGACCTTAACTTTCAAACCTAATGATCCAAAATAGCTACTAGCTCCACATCATAGGTCAAATCATCATCCAACTGAACCGTGTTGAAATCCAAAAGATGAGACGGATCCCCAATATACTTCCGGAGCATAGAAACATGAAATACCAGATGCACACTCGACAAGCTGGGTGGAAAAGCAAGCTCATAAGCCACCTCCCCAATCCTCCGAAGCACCTCAAAAGGTCCAATGAACCGCGAACTCAATTTCCCTTTCTTCCCAAATCTCATAACACCCTTCATGGGTAAAACCTTCAGTAGAACCTTCTCGCCCACCATGTAAGACACATCGCGAACCTTTCTGTCAACATAACTCTTTTGCCTCTATTGCATTGTACGAAGCCTCTCCTAAATCACTTCCACCTTTCCCAAAGCATCCTGCACCAAATCTATACCCAATAGCCTAGCCTAGCCTCACCGGGCTCGAACCAACCAACTAGAGATCTACACCCCTCCCATACAAAGCCTCATATGGAGCCATCTAAATACTCGACTGGTAGATGTTGTTATAAGCAAACTCTAAAAGCGGTAGAAACTGATCCCATGACCCTCCGAAATCAATAACACAAGCACGCAACATGTCCTCCAATATCTAAATAGTACCCTCGGACAGCCCGTCCATCTGAGGGTGAAACGATGTGCTCAACTCAACCTGAGTACCCAACTCTCGCTGCATAAACCTCCAAAACTGCAATGTAAACTGAGTGCCTCTATCTAAAATGATAGAAATTGGGATACCATGCAAACGAACAATCTCCTAGATATAGATCTCTGCCAACCGCTCTGAAGAATAGGTAGTACACACAGAAATGAAATGCGCAGACTTGGTCAACCGATCCACAATCACCAAATAGCATCGAACTTTCTCAAAGTCCATGGAAGTCC